>NW_024536172.1:0-10877 GCF_016097555.1 Gigantopelta aegis
TGTGGTGTAGTTAAAGAAAAGAGAACAGTATATGTCAGAATCATTCAATGTTTAACATTCAGTAGCGATGATTAATTAATCATTGCACGTGCTCTAATTGTGTTTTTATTTCAACAAAACGTAACACAGTGGTAAAGCGCTCGTCTGATGCGGGTAGTCGGTCTAGGATCGATCCCCGGCTGTGGTCCAATTGGGCTATTTTTTTTGTTTCAGCTAGTGCACCACAACTAGTATAATACAGATTATCTAAGACTATATGTTAACATTCCCAAATGCTTGCCATCCATTAAACAAAGTGTAACGTTTTCGCAGAAAGCAAATGTTCTACAAATTAAAGAAAATCTTCGCCAGGGTCATATCTGCCTTCGTATCATGCAGCTTGGGATGGGGATATGTTGCATATTATTAAAGCTCTCATTCCCTGGACTATTTTTATTATTTAAGCATTTAGAATAGATGATCCAGTTCTGTTTGGTACATAAAAGGTCCACCACATCGCTATAGTTTCGCAATGTTCGCTTATCTACATTATCTTATCGCTTATCCACATTAAACAAACGCAATGGCCAACTTTGTTTTTCTTCATTTAGCGGGACGCCAGTAGAACTGGGACTTTACGTGATTTGCGCAGGCGCTGAGCTTCTCAAGTGATTGTGAACAAATTTAACTGTCTTGATTTAGGGGTCGTCTCATATATCCAAAACATAATGATATCCTTAGAGGTATAACACCTTTCCAGGGGTCGGTGGGGGATTTGTCTTGGAATTTTGACAGTAAACAGCGATTGGCATACCCGTTATATGTAAGGTGTGTGTGTGTGTGTGTGTGTGTGTGTGTGTGTGTGTGGGTGTGTGTGTGTGTGTGTGTGTGTGTGTTATAATTACGTAACGCTCTAGGGGTAGAGGAAGAGGGTGTTGTGTTTGGTTTACGTGACATTTCTCAAGACTATATGTTATTTCTATTCACTACGTAGACCTAAAAAGGTGGGTGTTTTTAAATTCCGCGGTCGGTCTAGGATCGATCCCCATCGGCGGGCTCATTTGAGCCAGAGCGTCGTGACTGGTATAAAAAAGGTCATGGTATGTGATATCCTGTCTGTGGGATGATACATAAAAATTATCCCTTGCTAAAACAAAAAATGTAGCAGGTTTTCAAGGCGCGTGTGTAAAGATTTCAACGGGGTTGGGGGTTAAAGACTGTATTGAGCACAGTTTATATGGGAAAATATATTTCATTTGTTAATGTGTTCTAACACTGATGTCGTTAAACAAAACAAACTAACTTTACCCTTTCCAAACGAAACAATATTTATTTGAATTTGTCGATTTTAACACACGTAAAATTAAGAAGTGAAAACGTTCATTGTCTACTTTAGTATATTTTATTAAAAATATATACATGATCAATGTGTTACTAGTATACAAACTAAACTTTGAAAGTTGTACTAACACTTTATAAAATAGCAATAATACGTTGCCAATATCAAACCGGTTTTAACGAAAGACTCCAGTACCGTATCCTCAACCGAACGTTCTTCGTACAGTGCAAGATTTCTCATTTCATTTTTTGAGACGAACCCTACAAATTCAAATATGCAAACGGACATGTTAACTGAAACTGACAACAGGCTGTCGTTTGTGCTTTGCCAAGCAATGGCGACACAGGTGACGAACCGAGCATATACTTTAGACGATCTCCGTTCATAGCGAACACACACGCTTTTGTAAAAGTGCATTTGAGCTTGTATTTCATATTTGTACATGATGTTATAATGTGGTAACCAGAAACTGTAACTTTAATACGTCACTGTGACACAACGGCTGCTATTGTTTTTATTATATTAACTAGTAAACCAAGAACTACTTACTCATAGACAAGCCACAGTCGTAGCCTGTGTAGCTGCTGCCACAATCACATGTGCCGTTGTCGCTGCATGTCTGTTCGTTAGCACAGTCCTGACCTTGACGTTTGCAGTCAAAGTAGCCTGTAATAGCACATGACATCAGTATAACCATCTACACTACTAAGTAATGAGAGAGAGAGAGAGAGAGAGAGAGAGAGAGAGAGAGAGAGAGAGAGAGAGAGAGAGAGAGAGAGAGAGAGAGAGAGAGAGAGAGAGAGAGAGAGAGAGAGAGACTGGGAGAGGTATAGACATAGAGAGAGGAAGAAAGAAGGGACAAATAAAAAAGGACAAATTATAAATGAGAGCAAAATAAGGGGTTAGAGAAATAGAGACTAAAAGTAGAGTAGAGATATGAGAGCAAAAGGGATATGAGAAAGGAAACAGAACAAAACCGAGGTAGGGAGAAAGAGAGTGGGGAGAGAGACAGAACAAAACCGAGGTAGGGAGAAAGAGAGTGGAGAGAGAGACAGAACAAAACCGAGGTAAGGAGAAAGAGAGTGGGGAGACAGACAGAACAAAACCGAGGTAGGGAGAAAGAGAGTGGGGAGACACACAGAACAAAACCGAGATAGGGAGAAAGAGAGGGGGGAGAAAGACAGCGGGAGGGCTTCTTCTGTTGTATGATGCTGGCTTTGTGGCTAGTTTTTAAACGTAATCATTTAAACGACAATTTAGACCGAACAAGGTGACAACTTGTCGAATAGTTTTGATAGTTCTAATAAATGCAAGAAAAACACACAGAAGCGTACGAGACATGGAGGGGAGGGGTCAAACACGAGGCAAACTGAGGTCTTTTTACCAAGCGTTTCCATTATTTTACCCGCACAATTAATTGTAATCCATGTAAAATGTGTATTGACTGGTTTTCAACCCTATATAGCTGTTTGGTAGTAATGTTAATATTTAAAAAAAAAAACCCCACAAAAACAAACAAATTTGGCATATTTTTTATTAGTTAGTCGATCCAAAGATTAGGGAAATTACCTATTGTTGTAAGTGCCGTTTTGTAATAAACTTAATTTTTATATGTTATTTTGCCTATTAACATCTCAAAATCATTGTCAAACCTCAACAGGGCATGGACAACAAATTCCCATTCCAACTTTTATCAATTTTAAAAAACAAACGGAA
Source organism: Gigantopelta aegis (assembly GCF_016097555.1). NCBI lineage: Eukaryota > Metazoa > Mollusca > Gastropoda > Neomphalida > Peltospiridae > Gigantopelta > Gigantopelta aegis. Next base: position 3,035 of record NW_024536172.1, read on the forward strand.
TTATGTCAGTTTATTACAAAACGACAGACATTTACATTTTGCAATGAGTGCTCCGCAAGGCTCAATGGGTAGGTGTAAACCACTTGCACCGACCAGTGATCCATAACTGGTTCAACAAAGGCCATGGTTTGTGCTATCCTGCCTGTGGGAAGCGCAAATAAAAGATCCCTTGCTGCCTGTCGTAAAAAGAGTAGCCTATGTGGCGACAGCGGGTTTCCTCTAAAAACAGTGTCAGAATGACCATATGTTTGACGTCCAATAGCCGATGATAAGATAAAAAATCAATGTGTTCTAGCGGCGTCGTTAAATAAAACAAAACTTAACTTTTTTACATTTTTCAAATGTGTTGTTTTCTAATAACATGGCGAATTGTAATATATATATATTTTTTTAAATTCTAATCTACTCTAACTTAATCTTGGAGCCGAAATATGTACCACCATACCAAATTTGGCATATTTTTTTCATTAGTTAGTCGATCCACAGACTTGGGAAATTACGATTATTGTTTAAGTGCGTTTTTGGAGCAATAGCGTTAAAGTGCCGTGTTGTAGTAAACTTCATTTTTAATATGTTATTTTGATTATTAAGATCTCAAAATCACTGTCAATCCTTAACGGGACATGGGCTCCAAATTCCCATTCCATTTTTATCAATGGGCGTTCGAGGTGCGCCAACTCCTCAATAGATGGCGTTAAGCAACAACAGGGTCCCACGTGACACTATGAAAAACAAGGAAGTAAACGACTGCGTCTATAACATTTTTTAAAAGTTCTATAAATAATGCCTTCTTCGTGTTTTTTGTGTTCCTCAATACCACGGAAGAAGGAAACTTTCCAAGTAACAAGATATTGTAAAAAAAAAGACGGATTGTTGCTATGAGACAAGACAAATGACACTTGAAAGTCGACCGTCAGTGTTGTTTGTTTTTACAGACTGCATATATTCTGTGACAGAAGATTATAACACATGTAAGTCCTACTGAATTTTTATTTTACTATTTTCTCCTGTAGATTCTGTTAGAATATAGTTTAGGTAATGCTAAAATATAAAATATTAATAACACGATGATATGATTTTTTTTCTTTTTGCTTAAAGGCACACTATCTCTATCACTTATATTATCAGTTTGCATGTGCTATTTTTTCACCACTTTTACAGTATTTAGGTCTAGCCTACTTTTCAATTATAAGTACACATTTAATTAATCAATCCTACAATTAATCTTTGCATAATTAATGCAAGGATATCAAATTGTAATGTGCAGTCAATCAAATTGTAATACGAAGCCTCTCAATATTTTATATAGAGCCAGGACATAGACCAGTGGCAAGGCAATCACCAAATGTGCGGTAGGTTTAATACTGATTTCCGCAATGGGTCCATTAGGCTATTTTTCATTCTATCCAATACTCCACAACTGGTGTCACAAAGGCTGTGGTATGTACCATCCTGTCTGTGGGATACTGCATATATAAAAGATTGCTTGCCTCCAGTCAGAAAGAATAGCCCATTGTGTGGTGGAAGCAGGTTTCCTCTCTCATTATCTGCGTTGTCCGTATCCATATAACCTTACATACATGTGTACCATGCATATAATAATAAAACATTTAAAATAATATTTGGATGGTGGAGGTGGGTTTTTTTCTCAAATTACTGGTAGGATATACATGTATTATATTTGTTTGCACAATCATCCCCCACCTCCTCCCGGCATCGTTATACTGATTCCAGTAATAGTATTATACTATATAAATGATAATGTTATATTTTTATAACATCTTTTATGATGTTGTTTTGCCCTTGTTACCAGTTTGCCCGAGTCATTTCACATTTTTTAAAGATTTATAAATAAGGAAAGAAAAGGAACAATAACCCAATAACACCCCCTCCACCCAAATATTATTTTAATATTATTTTGTGTATATTTGATAGATGTTTGGCTGTGTAATAGCTGCAAGTTTCTTTTCTCACTAGTCCAAGTGCCAAAAATACCATATGTCAAATACTAAGTACTAAAGTACCTATACTATAGGATCTGCTGAGGCTATTTAAACAGACAATCCTGTTCTTTCCTATTTGTTAATTTAAAAATAAATGCAAAATATATTAAGCTTAGCTACATGAATGCATTTGTATTATAATTGAATTTTGCATTTCAGGTACAGAACTAGTATGGTTCCTTAAAGACTGAAGCTAGAAACCATTCCATGCTTGTTTTTATGGATAGAACCTGATTTATTGTCTTGTTGGGACAGGACAAGCAGACTACAAAATGGAAACAATAAGAAAAGTGCCAGATTCGAATTCAGATGATGAAACAAAGTTTTTTATATTTCATGATGTTTGTTCCTCAGTAAAAAAAGTAATAAGTGTCAATGTGTCAGATGTTGAAGTTGTGAGATACAAGTGAATATCAGACTGTACTTGAAACATTGGGTACTGGAATTTTTTATTTTATTTTATTTTATTATTTGTTTGTTTTTTTACAAATATTTATTGTCCCAGATATTTATATATTGATAATGTCAGGGTTGGGGCCCTGAAATCATTATCTTACAATAGATACATAAATATAAAGTGCATTCAATAAAATTATTAGTTAATTGAAACAGTAATATTTGGAGCACAAAATAATATTAATGACAGAATAAATATATAATAAAAGGGAATTTAAACAGCTAGATAGAGAGAAAAAAAAAGAAAATCCATAAATCCAAATACAGAAAACAAACGTTAATGGCATTTAGGTTACAAAAACCCCCACAAAAAAACACAAACAAGTATGTGTCTTACATTGAAGTTATTTTAAAATATTATGGCTAAGTTTAATTTTCTAGACATCTGGGTACTGGACTTTTTGTTATGCTTTGAATGACCAAAAATTAGTCCACTGAAAGTTGTCATCCAATGTAAGCCATGAAATAATGGTAATAAAATTGATATGAAACCGAGTTTTTCTACCTAGACTATTATTCAGTAACATTTCACGTTATTTGTATGAGTAAAGGCTACATGAAATTGGGTTCTGGATAGTTAATTTTTAAAATTTGTTTTAATTGCCCCAGATCAAACAGACAATGTCATGGTTGGGGATCCTCGAATCATTGCCTTACAATGGTAATATATATTGTAAGGATGTGTCATGAATGAAAATCAAGTAGATACACAACTTCCTATAATATAAAAATATACATTTCCAATGTTCTGCAACAGAGAAAGTGAAGTGTATCGCATGTGCTTGAACGTTTTTTGGGGGTTTGTTTTACATAATTGTGTTTTATATTTCTAAATTATGATGCTTTGCATGTTGTTGGTTTTATATTTTTAGACATTTATAAATGCTTTCTGTTTACATACATTAGGGTTCATACCCCCTCCCCCAAAAAAATCCCCACAAATTCATTGACATTAATTGGCTTTGATCTGGGCGAGGGAGACAGAGAAGAAGAAAAGAGAGAGAGAGAGGGAAGGGTGAGCAGATGGAAGACCTGGATAGTTATTACATGTATGTATGTATGTATGTATATATATGTATATGTATGTATGTATGTATGTATGTATGTATGTATGTATGTATGTATATGTATGTATATATATATATATATATATATATATATATATATATATATATATATATATATATATATTGTTTTCTGCTGCTGAAGGGTTATATTGCATTAAAGTTATTTTAATCTAATTCAAGCAAAATATTTCAGTGGTTTTGAAGTAAACTGTTTTGAGGTTAGCATGTATATTTTGGGCACAGCATTTAATACCTTGGCTTAGTTGCAATCTAAAGCCCTGAGTATTGTTTTCTTAACAAGACATCTCAGTTTACCATACCATGAATTGGCCCATATTGTTTCACTACTGCAATCAGTATTCCAAAAACAATTTAAGTGGAACATTTTATTTATTAAATGGAGAGAAGGAAAGGTGACTTTACTCTTCCTTTGAAAGAATGATATCCAGTCTAACAAAATGTTTTATAAAAACATTAAAGTATAGTTATAGTGGTGTGAATGTATATTGTCCCAAACTGTGACCCATGACTGGTATATAAAACCCCATGATATTTGTTGTCCTGTGTGGAGAACTGTATACTTAGTAATAATGCTGCTAATGGAAAACCATCAATTACCAAATGGTTGACATCCAATAGCTGATTAATTTACCAATGTGCTCTAGTGGTGTCATAAAGCAAAAATAAATGTTAACTTAAAAGGCATTCACAGCAACCAGGTAAGTTTGAAGCCTGATAATAAAATTTGCAACCCCCCCCCCCCCCCCCCCCACACACACACACCTCAAATATGTTCATCCACAACAAAAACAATCCTTTTCGCCTGTTTTGGTGTATCCTTTTTTAAAATATCGATAAGGAAAACTGTTTTTTTCAAAAATTATGAAACATGTCTACGTTTATAGGTAAAACAGGTCATGTGATCACTAACACCCATGTATATTGATCAATGTCTTCTTTACTGCCTAACATTAATATTGAGGGTGGGGCGAACCGACAAATAGTTGGGGGCGAACTGGCTTGGAGAGGAAACGTCTGGTACCCAAGCCATTGACGATAATTTGTTTAAAAGTCATAATAAAGTTTTATGTAAATTCACAGACATTGCACTCCACAATGATTATCACTTCTGAATTTTTTTTAAATACAAAATAATAATTTTACTCCCATTTTGCAGTTGGTCCGAATTAATGTTAGTCACTAAAAAACATACAATACGTACACACCTTACCTACGTATATTAAGCCTACGGTACAACAAACAAGAAATAAAACAAAATTTCGATCAGCACATCAGTTTCTACTTATATTTATTTCGTTTCATAATTAATGCAAGTTGAATACGCTGTATTTTGATGTGATTTGTTTATTTTAAATTGTGTACGAAAACGACTTGCTAGACTGGTTTCCTTTTCCACGGAGGACCCTATTTTCGTGTGGCGTCACCTGGCGTTGACTTCACCTCGAAGCCTCATTAAAAAAAAAAAAAACACACACGAAAAACCGGAATTATTTCTGTTGATTACAAAACGACACACATGTACATTTTTCAAAAGTGTCTTTTTGTAATAAAGTGGCAAATTGTAATTAAAATAAATAGTATATTTAAAAAAATTTAATTCTAATCTACTATAACTTAATCTTGGAGCCGAAATATGTTCTACGAGACCAAATTTGGCATATTTTTTCATTAGTTGGCCGATCCACAGATTTGGGAAATTAGCGATATTGTTGTAAGTGCGTTTTTGGAGCAATAGCGTTAAAGTGCCGTTTTGTAATAAATTAAATTTTTCATATGTTATTTTGCTTATTAACATCTCAAAATCACTGTCGATCCTCAACAGGACATGGGCAACCAATTCCCATTCCACTCTTATCAATTGTAACAAACAAACGTAATTATTTAAGTTTATTTCAAAACGACACACATGTAAATTTTTCAAAAGTGGCGAATTGTAATAAACACAAAATTATATATTTTAAAATTTAATTCTAATCTACTCTAACTTAATCGACACTATTACCCCACAGTAGATATACTAATCAGGCTTCATAATATGACTTAAACTACAGATGACATTTCAATAGCTAATAGTTATAAATCAATCTGCTCTAACTTAATCGACACTATTACCCCACAGTAGATATACTAATCAGGCTTCATAATATGACTTAAACTACAGATGGCATTTCAATAGCTAATAGTTATAAATCAATCTACTCTAACGCAATCGACACTATTACCCCACAGTAGATATACTAATCAGGCTTCATAATATGACTTAAACTACAGATGACATTTCAATAGCTAATAGTTATAAATCAATCTACTCTAACGCAATCGACACTATTACCCCACAGTAGATATACTAATCAGGCTTCATAATATGACTTAAACTACAGATGACATTTCAATAGCTAATAGTTATAAATCAATCTACTCTAACGCAATCGACACTATTACCCCACAGTAGATATACTAATCAGGCTTCATAATATGACTTAAACTACAGATGACATTTCAATAGCTAATAGTTATAAATCAATCTACTCTAACGCAATCGACACTATTACCCCACAGTAGATATACTAATCAGGCTTCATAATATGACTTAAACTACAGATGACATTTCAATAGCTAATAGTTATAAATCAATCTACTCTAACGCAATCGACACTATTACCCCACAGTATAATATGACTAATACAGGCTTCATAATATGACTTAAACTATCAGATGACTTAAACTACAGATGACATTTCAATAGCTAATAGTTATAAATCAATCTGCTCTAACGCAATCGACACTATTACCCCACAGTAGATATACTAATCAGGCTTCATAATATGACTTAAACTACAGATGACATTTCAATAGCTAATAGTTATAAATCAATCTGCTCTAACGCAATCGACACTATTACCCCACAGTAGATATACTAATCAGGCTTCATAATATGACTAAAACTACAGATGACATTTCAATAGCTAATAGTTATAAATCAATCTACTCTAACTTAATCGACACTATTACCCCACAGTAGATATACTAATCAGGCTTCATAATATGACTTAAGCTACAGATGACATTTCAATAGCTAATAGTTATAAATCAATCTGCTCTAGAGGTATTGTTAAACAAATCAAACTTTATTTACTTTACTTTACTACTAAACACAACTGCACTACATTTACCTTGGACGCCAAAACCCCCCAGAAGTGTCACCAAGAAAATCACGATTCTCCCAACCTCCATTGTAATATCCACCTTTTTGAAGGATGCCACGATATCTGTGGGGAATACGCACACTGCTTTTTATGCCGTGCAACACGTCATCACGTGGTTAGTGGGCATGACTCTATGCATGGTTGACTCCAACACACATAATAATAAGGGCGGAGCTTGGTTCGCCACCTGATGCGAGGTCCTTCTAGGATCGACCGTCGTAGGTGGGCTTAGTAGTGAGCATGGCTCAATGCATGGCCGACTTCAACACAAACATAATGAGGGTGGAGCTTAGCTCGCCAGCTGATGTGCGGTCTGTCTAGGATCGACCCCCGTAGGCGGGCCCATTGCTCTATTTCTCGTCCCAGCCAGTGCACCACGACTGGTGTATCAAACGCCATTGTATGAGCTATCATGTGTGTGGGATGGTGCATATAAATCATCTCTTGCTACTAATGGAAAACATGTAGCAGGTTTCCTCTCTAATATTATATGTCAAATTTACCAAATATCTGACATCCATTAGCCGATGATTAATAAAAACGTTAGTGGTGTCGTTAAAAAAAACAAAACAACAACTTTAACCAACAATTGATGATACACAGATGTTGCCAGACCAGTAATTGCGCTGGTGCTATATAACTTAGATCCCCTAAGCTGCTTTCTGTATTTGGAAGATACGGTCATATGTCAGTCATATTTGGTCAATTTGTCTTTATTCGTAAAACTGAATGGAATGTAGCTCAGTGGTAGGGAGCTTGACTGAGGTGCAGTGCGGTGTAGGATCAACTCACCATTTCGGAAAAATCGATCGTTCCCGTTTTGTTTTTGTTGTTGTTGGTGTTGTTGTTCTCCCTTCCCAACCAGTAGCTGGTACATTGACGGTTATTTGTAATAACTTATTATTATAGAAGTTTGTCTATTTTATTTAATGACTCCACTAGAGCATGGTAATTTTTACATATAGTCTTAGAGAAGAAACACGCTACACTTTTCCATTACTAGCAAGGGATATTTTATATCCACCATCCCACAGACAGGGTAGCACATACCACGGCCTTTAATGGCTATTATATGTAAAACATTTGGTAA
>NW_024536173.1:0-9368 GCF_016097555.1 Gigantopelta aegis
CCCTCTGAAGGCTTTATATAACTACAGCTTAGTCCATCCCTGCAGGCTATATATAGCCACAGCTTTGTCCATCCATGAAGGCTTTATATAGCCACAGCTTTGTCCACCCTATGAAGGCTTTATATAGCCACAGCTTTGTCCACCCCTGAAGGCTTTATATAGCCACAGATTTGTCCACCCCTTAAAGGCTTTATATAGTCACAGCTTTGTCCACCTCCCGAAGGCTTTATATAGCCACAGCTTTGTCCACACCCTGAAGGCTTTATATAGCCACAACTTTGTCCACCCCTTGAAGGCTTTATATAGTCACAGCTTTGTCCACCCCCTGAAGGCTTTATATAACTACAGCTTTGTCCACACCTGCAGGCTATATATAGCCACAGCTTTGTCCATCCCTGAAGGCTTTATATAGCCACAGTTTTGTCCACCCTCTGAAGGCTTTATATAGCCACAGCTTTGTCCACCCCTGAAGGCTTTATATAGCCACAGATTTGTCCACCCCTTAAAGGCTTTATATATCCACAGATTTGTCCACCCCCTGAAGGCTTTATATAGCCACAGCTTTGTCCACCCCTTGAAGGCTTTATATAGTCACAGCTTTGTCCACCTCCCGAAGGCTTTATATAGCCACAGCTTTGTCCACCCCCTGAAGGCTTTATATAGCCACAACTTTGTCCACCCCTTGAAGGCTTTATATAGCCACAGATTTGTCCACCCCTTAAAGGCTTTATATAGCCACAGCTTTGTCCACCCCTGAAGGTTCTATATAGCTACAGCTTTGTCAACCCCCTGAAGGCTTTATATAACTACAGCTTTGTCCACCCCTGCAGGTTATATATAGCCACAGCTTTGTCCATCCCTGAAGTCTTTATATAGCCACAGCTTTGTCCATCCCTGAAGTCTTTATATAGCCACAGCTTTGTCCACCCTCTGAAGGCTTTATATAGCCACAGCTGTGTCCACCCCTGAAGGCTTTATATAGGCACAGATTTGTCCACCCCTTAAAGGCTTTATATAGCCACAGCTTTGTCCACCCCTGAAGGCTTCATATAGCCACAACTTTGTCCACCCCTTAAAGGCTTTATATAGCCACAGCTTTGTCCACCCCTGAAGGATTCATATAGCCACAGCTTTGTCCACCCCTTAAAGGCTTTATATAGCCACAGATTTGTCCACCCCTGAAGGCTTTATATAGCCACAGATTTGTCCACCCCTTAAAGGCTTTATATAGCCACAGCTTTGTCCTCCCCTGAAGGCTTTATACAGCCACAGCTGTGTCCACCCCCTGAAGGCTTTATATAGTCACAGCTTTGTCCACCCCTGAAGGCTTTATATAGCCACAGCTTTGTCCACCCCTGAAGGCTCTATATAGCCACAACTGTGTCCACCCCTGGAGGGTTTATATAGCCACAGCTTTGTCCGCCCTCTGATGGCTTTATATAGTCACAGCTTTGTCCACCCCGTGAAGGCTCTATATAGCCACAACTGTGTCCACCCCTGGAAGGTTTATATAGCCACAGCTTTGTTCACCCAGTGGAGATTTTATATAGCCACAGCTGTATGTACTTAAATAACAACTCACATTTAGCAAAACTGTTTAATTTGTGGCATAATTCGTGCTTTCCTGTCTTGCTGTGGCGTCTGCAATGCTAATTTGCATTGACACCATAATGTATTGTTAACATTCGCTGATTTGATGTTTGCTGCAAATGACGGGTGTGCAGGGGTGATATTTAAAGTGACAGTCCCCAGTGTTTAAACACTACGGCGTATTTTTCACTATTAAATCCGGTTTAAAAAAAATTAATTAGATTTTATTGTTCTGAACCCCATTTTACGAAACAATTTTAGCGCTAAGATCACTAAGTGCCTAAGGTAGGGACGCACTGAAGGTAATCGTAACGCTAAGATCGTTTCGTAAAACGGGGCCTAGGGCCTCCAGGGCCGTAACTAGGATTTTTGGTTGGGGGTGGGGGGAGGGGGGGGGGGCAAATGAGTAGTTAATAGTCTAAAACTCTTTAAACAGACAAGAAGATAATTTTCTTTAAGTTTCTATAATCCTTTCCGCTAGCTACGGCCGTGGCCTCGTTCTATGAAGCCATCTTAGAGCTAAGATCGTCTGATGCACTTAAATTGATCTTAGCGCTAAGATCGCTTCGATGAACGGGGCCCAGAACATCCATTCATTTCCATACATTCCAAATGTTTCTGGTCATCCTGGTGTTTCTAATACGACGAAATGAATCTCCATACATCCCAGATGTTTCTGGTCATCCTGGTGTTTCTAATACCACGAAATGCATTGTTCATGTTTTTGTAAAAATGTACATATATCTCTGAGAAGTAACGCTTATGGAGACGAGCTCTTGTCTATTTTTAGAGGATATTTCCCTGTTTCAACGTCACAGACTCTTGTTGGCGCGAACTACAGCAGCAGAAGACATAGGACATGTTCTATATTTCGACAGCGCCACACTCAGCTTCTTTGGCTTTGGGTCGGGTCTTTTTAAAAACAGAGCTCAAAACGTGTTGAAGACACTGCATGTATTTTTAGTCTGGAGGTCGTCAGCTTATTGGAATACGCCATAATTATCCAGTAGAGCTACTATTTGACAAGTGTTATGGTAAAAAAAGAACCATATTTAATTGGCTTACATTAATCTGGGACAAAATCAAAATCTATCTCGTTGTTTTAACTCACACTAGCGTGATGCATGCGTACATATTAAAAATAAGAGTGACATTTTCCTTTACTATGGGACTTATTCCAAAGGTCAGTTACTTCATTGTCGTTGTAGGTATTGCTTTAAGTTTAAGCGATTTACATGAAATAAGAACAGACCAGATCTAAAGTGACACCAAGACTTACATGATGACATAACCGTCAAACTATTACTGTAATAAACAACACGCCCGTAAGCAGACATTTATATGGTGGTGGTGGGGGGGGGGGGGGGAGGGGGGCGTAATCGAAGGAGTTGCTAGGGGGGTCCGGAGGCATGCCTCCGAATTTTTTTTAAATCTAGAATGCAGGAGATGCATTTTCCTGAATTCTGGGAAGTAAATTTGAAATGTTTCTTTGTCTCAAAATAAATATATTTTTTTACACATCCACGGACGGACCTCGGCAGACTATGGGGGGGGGGGGGTGCGTATGCACCCCTCGCACCCACCCACCCCCACCCCCCACCCCCCAACCCCCCTGCGTACGGGTCTGAACAATAAGTACCTGTTTTATGCTTTGTAATATGATGAACATATACATCGTATATTTTGGTAAAATGTTTTCTTGTTGTTGTTGTTTTCTCTCACATATTTAATTTTCTTTCGATATCTATTTTATTAGAAGCCTACTACTGTAACATTTACAATATCCAAATTAAAGGCACGCGTGTTCGGGCTTTGTCTATAGGACTGCCTTTACTGGAGATTTTACAATCTCTTGCATTGTCACACATTTTATTTCATCCCTCTTGCATCGCCACAAAGAGGACTGCCACCCACACTAGTTCATACATTTGTATTACAGCACGCGCAGTCCTACCTTAAAGGGACACACCCTCGTTACGTTTATTTGTTAACCATTACGGCGTTGTTGTTCGCTATTAAACCCCATTTTTCACAAATAAAATTGCACTTTACTTACATTTTATTATTTAGAATACACATTTCCATTCACCTGAAGTGCTTTTTGGTAATCCTGATGTTTGTAAAACCACGAAATGCATTTTTTGCATTTTTTCACAAAACGTGTTGTCGAGAAAAAACCGTTAAGCAAGCGAGGTCCAGTCTATTTTTAATGTCACAGACGTTGGTATATCACGTGACCGTTATCATTTTGGTTCGGTTTGTTTTCTCGTGCACGGTTCGCGCAATCAACATCCGATTTGTTGTTGTTCATTTGTGAGATTTTTCTTCACAGTTCGTGAACATTTTCAGTAACAATAAAGTTCAGACAAGTAAGTGTCTCAATACAAAACGTTACAAACCCTTAAAACCAATAATTTTGCTAAGTCTTACGATATCTGGAGAGGGGATACAACCAGGACAGACCAGTTGGAACATGTCCAGGAGAGGTGAAACGAACGCACCCCAAATCTGTGAAATTTGTCGTGACGTAGGCATTGTTGTGCTTCTACCGGTGACATCAGAATACTAACTTTCAAAATTATTTCAAGCAATTGGGACATGGGGATTCCCATGGTATTTATCGATATAAAACCTGCTTTTTCACTCCATTTGATAAAAACGTGATCTAAGTGTGTTACAGATTTGTAGATTAACCAAATTATAATTTATTTTCGCTGGATGGAACTAGGGTGTGCGGCTTTAATTCTCTTTGTACTGCATCATATTTTATTATTTTTACTTGCTGTTCTAGCATATTATCTTCACCCCTGTATTAAAAATGACATGTATAATTTAATGGCAATTAGTAATGATTTTTATTTATTTACACTATATTTATTTTTCAAATTTTTTTATTTGAATTGGTATGTGTCCAAACCTTGAGAACATGATTGTTTTAGATGAATTTTAACTTTATTCATTATGAAGTATATGTGTTTAGTTAACTATGGTAGTTAAAAACATCATAATGGTGGCAGCCGACAACGGCCAATCTCTTTGGTGTCTATAGTATAAACATCTAAGAGCCTTTTGACAGTTTCCTGTTATTCTGACCTTCTCACCTCATTTGATATGAACTGCCGACTGCGTTCTTTGTCGCAATTCGCAAGAATCTTTTCTGCGCTCAGATCCAGTCGATTACTTACACACAACGTACTAAATATTGTGTACAAAGACGATTTCCATAAACACAACAGTAATGGAGGCGCCATCTTGGTTACTTAAACGGACAGACCCTAGTTTCAACCCGTGAAAAGTAACACTAAGTTTAGTTAATCTACAAACCTGTAACGCATTTGGATAAAGTTACAATTGAGTGAAACATGAGTCTGTGACTTTGAAATGGTGAAACACCCTCTAAAAATAGACTAAAATTCGAATCCATAACTGTTACTTCTGAGACGCACGTGCGTTTTTAAAAATATGAGAAATGCATTTTGTGATATTAAAAACACCAGGATGACCAAAAACACTTCGAATGTACGGAAATAGATAATCTGAACAATAAAATCTAAGCACAGTATGATTTCAGTTACCAAAAGCAGCTCTAATAGTAAAAGATATGCCATAGTGTTTAAAAACTAGGGTATGTCCCTTTAACACAGAAGTGGCTATATATACGGAGGTCGTGTATATAGCCTCGGCTAATGGACGCCGGCTGTCTTCACGGCGGTCATATATCTGGGTGAAAGGCCAATATATATCACCTCTAGTATAATCAACTTAACAACATTATACTAAATAACAACTTATTTATTTATTAAAAATAGCATGTCCTTCTGGAACTGGATATGAAGCGAGTCTACAACAATATTACGACTGTCGGAGAAGACTTGGCGACGAATCCTTTCAGACGGTTTTGCTCATCGATCCCCCAGCCCCCCCCCCCCCACCCCAAAAAAAATAAAAAAAATAAAAATACATAAATACATAATAAAACAAAAACAAAAACAAACAAAACAACCCCCCCCACAAAAAAAAACCAAAAAAAAACAAACACCCAAAACAAACAAACACACACACACACACACACACACACACACACACACACACACACACACACACACAGACACACACATATAGTGTAGCTTTCCCACAATATAAAAGTTCCCGGCTAAGCCAGTGTGCACAACCCTGGTTTATACTGGCCATTCTGTACTGGTATAATTGTGGGTGTTAAAAAAAAAAACAATAATTGGTAGCCAAGGAGATATATTGTTTATGCTAGTTACCTATTTGCAAAGTTGTTATAGCAAAATATTCCCTGTTTAGTGGAAATGTATGTTATCTGTAAAGCCCGAGTGTGTAGGCACCCTATGAGTCGTGTGGACACGTGCTTCGATAATAAAACTGCATGTAACAACTTCCAACGGATTGTCTATTGTCTGTTTACAGTTAACGGCACAAGGCATCTATGTCTCCTGTCGCTAAATAGCCAGTGCACCACAACGGGTATATCAAAGACCGTGCTATCCTGTCTGTTGGATGTTGCACATAAGAAAGATCCCTTGCTACTAATTGAAAAATGTAGCGGTTATCATCTCTAAGAGTATATTTCAAAATTACCAAATGTTTGACATCCAATGACCGATGGTTAAAAGAATGTGCTCTAGCGGTGTCGTTAAACAAAATAAATTGTTTCTGTCGCTGAACAACCTGGTTGACTCATGGCAATAACCAATGACCGCTGGTAGAAGGGGGAGGGGAGGAGGGGGGGGGGGAGACTCGAAATTCATGTTTTGTTGAGTGTGAAGGAATCCTTGGTTCTCAAATTTTAATCTTGAAGCAGAAGCTAGAAATTAAAAACCAAAATCAGTTCTAGAACACGGACATTAGTATGCACTGTGTAGTTACACGGACATTAGTATGCATTGTGTAGCTACACGGACATTAGTATGCATTGTGTAGCTGTAAAATACTTTTAAGATGGCAAGCAGAAGCTGATCTGAACATCATTAGCAGAAAGCGTATTGTCTATTGTGAGTGGAAAGTGCATCATACTTCACACCTGTTTCAAATCTTGTTTTAAAACAATATTTATTCCGTCTTTTTTATGGCGGTGACATTGGTCGAAAGGGTTAAGCCTATATTAGGACATTTCTTCACACTTTTAAAACAAATAAAGCAAGGTGATGGACAATAACAGAATACACTTAACTAATAGAAGTAATAATAACAATATTGGATAATTCAACATAAAGTAGTCAGTTGTGATAAAACTTATTAGTTCAACTTATTTTTGTGTTTATATCCAATTAAGGTTCAAACACGCTGTCCTGGGAACACACCTCAGCTATATGGGCTGTGTGTACAATAGAGTGGTTTACTTTTTAGCTGTCGGTGAGAGAGAAGAGGGTTTAGTGGTCTTACACCTACCCATTGAGTCTTATACACTCGCTCTGTGTGGGAACCTGTACCGGGTTGCGAACCTTGTACCTACCAGCCTTATGTCCGATGGAATAGGAAATGGTTTATTTAATGACGCACACAACACATTTTAATTACGGTTATATGGTGTCGGACCACACAGATACTGAGACAGGAAACCCGCTGTCGCCACTTCATTGGCTACTCTTTTTGATTAGCAGCAAGGAATGTTTTATATGCACCATCCCATAGACAGGATAGTATATACCACGGCCTTTGATGTACCACTCGTGGCTGGAGCGAGAAATAGCCCAATGGGTCCAATGACGGGGGTCGATCCCAAACCGACCGCGCATCAAGCGAGCGCTTTACTACAGGGCTACCTTTCGCCCCTATGTCTGATGGATTAACACCGAGGACGATAATTGACAGCAAGTTAAAGAGAAACAGAAAACAAAGATACAGCGAGGAACATGGAAGAGGAGAGAAAGAAAACAGAAACAGATTGAAAGGGGGGGAGAAGTGAAGAGAGAAACTCAAAACAGTCAATAAGTCTCAAAACGTTTACTGCTAGAAATAAAGGCCTGAAACGGAATTGATTTGAAAATACGCAATAATGTTTCTGGGGTAGTGAAAATATTATTGGTTCAGATGTCCGTATTTCGAGCCTTGGGTGATGAAATACTGGGTGTATAATGTATAATAACGACAACCAAACTATCTACTTAGTGGCCGGATTAATCCCACAGTAAACAAACATTCTGAGAGTACTGCTAATGCAATACATGTCCATTAGATGACCAAACAGATTTTCGTATCTCCTAAATTCAAGGGACATAAAGCTATACACAAAATTTCAGCTGAATATCTTGAGTCATTGCAAAGAAAAAGTCTGGAAAACTATATGTGGGACAGCCAGAAGGACGGACAGGCAGACAGGCAGACAAGGAGAGTCTCAGTCTCTCTCTCTCTCTGTCTGTCTCTCTCTCTCTCTCTCTCTCTCTCTCTCCTCTCTCTCTCTCTCTCTCTCTCTCTCTCTCTCTCTCTCTCTCTCTCTCTCTCTAACACATTGATATCAAATACCTTCCTGGAAACCTGGGTGCAAAAGTGTCATTATTTGATCAGCTGGCTGATGCTAACCCACTTATACATACCCTCTGAAACCAGCTATTGAAATGCCATTTGTTTTTATTAGATTCATTAGAAAATGTTAACTTTATCGCCAATGGGAAGTGGTTTGGTCCAACATAACCTTACGAGTTAGGTGGAAAACACTGAATTCTGGGAACCTCTATCTACCCGTATCGCGGGGTGTCCTCACACGAGATTGATACTAGGTCCAGTGTTTTCGAAATTTCCGCGAAATCTATATCTGTACCTGTATACATGTAGCTGTGTGTACTAATAAATAGGCTGAGCCCTCTATCGCGGAGTTACCACCACCCCTGGCGTCCGTGAGATTGATATCTGGAGTGGGAGACGGGGGTTGGGTGGACACAGTCTCTTGTGGGGGGGGGGGGGGGAGGGACATTTAGCGATACCCGAATACTATATTTGTTCCTCGAAATGGGAGTGTACAACAACCCCCCCCCCCCCCCCACCCGCGGTCCCCCCCCCCCCCCCCCCCCCCCACCCCCACGGGTCTGTCACCCAGTGTCCTGTTCATCGGAGAGGTGAACGGACGACGTAGTGAGACGGTTACCATGTGAACGTACACACCACAACAACTAGGGGCGGGCGTAGCTCAGTGGTACAGCAGATATTTAAAATGTAGAGTTTAAGCAAATACATAAAATCATAAAATCATGTAGGGCCTATTAAGTATAATGGTTGATATGTCTAATTACTAGATTGGAAGCTGCTGAAAATAAATAAACTGTACATATACACCCATTTATTTATTTATTAATACAATCCACAATCCACATTATTTTTTGTTTGTTTGTTGTTGTTGATGTTGTGGGTGTTTTTTATTAGATATAAATGATTTGTATTACAAAAAAAGTCTTGGTTACACCTTTAGATGGTTATTTATAATATATCACACCATGCGAGGTAAATTTTAATAAATTCTTTTTATTACATACCCGTTTGTGAGGGCATCATACCTTATTTGTGATATAACTTTCAAATAACAAAACATACTGACTTAACTCAAACTGACTGCTCCTAGGTGATGTCCTGGTCGCTATAGCCATACCCCCATGAAATAAAGCACTATCGAAATTAATGGATTTGTTACAATATGAGGTTAACCTGAAACGAATTATTTGCTTTGTTACGCATAAGTTATCTGTGCGCAAGTGCTGTGCATACGTTTTTAGATGGAACCAATGGTTTAAAAAGGTTTTTGAAAGACCCATGAAATAGAA
>NW_024536174.1:0-23525 GCF_016097555.1 Gigantopelta aegis
AAGGCCAACTATCAAAAATCAAGAAGGAAGGTCACTGACCATTAAAATGCCTCATTGCATGTAAGTACAGATGTCGTAAGTCAAACTGCTAATGAAATACATTTATGTGACAGCTACGTACAAAACATTCCTCGACAATAACAATATAACTTTGCAGTAAAACACTCAGTTATAAAACGGACTATCAAGAATATTAAAAAAACGAGTACTTACACATTTCATCTCACGCAAGTGTAGCCCATGTAGTGGCGACAGCGGGTTTCCTCTCAAAATCTGTGTGGTCCTTAACCATAAGTCAGACGCCATATAACCGTAAATAAATAAGTGGGTTGAGTGTGTCGTTAAATAAAACATTTCTTTCTTTCTTTCTTTCATTTCATGCAAGTTTATTTGACGTCAGTCACCTTCGTAATGATAGAAATGTATGTCTTGTAGCTCTGTCTTCAGCTGTTACCAATCCACTGATGGACATCTCTCAATTATAATTCAATTGTTCACCAAAACAATTATAAACCAAACTATCAAAAATCAAGGAAGGGAGGTAACTTACCATTAAAATGCTTCATTCCATGCAAGTACAGATGTCAAAAGTCATACTGCTAATGACAGGAATTGATGTCCGACAGCTACGCCGTCAGCTGTCACCAGCCCGGTGATGTAATGTATCTTCCATCTCGTCATTGTGGAATCAACTGAAGAACAAAGAGAGAGAGAGAGAGTAAATTGCTGAGGAAAAGATACATACACATGTCATAAGTCTACTTATTAACGTAAGAAAGCTATGTTTGACAGCTACCTGTTTAGCTGTCACCCGCACGGCGGTAACTATCTCCTATCTCTCGCAATTACGGTACGGACGGACGGACGGACGGACGGACAACTATTTATCTTTTTTTCCGGCGGGACAATTCGAACTGAATGCACGAGGACAAAATTGCTGTCAAAGTGACAAACTTTATTCAATAATTGTACATCAACATTTCATATGACGTAACTCCACCCGTCGCAAGGATGTTGATGGAATCTTCCAACTCTCGTAAGCATGCCTTCGGCTGTCACCAGCCCGACGATAAGTGTCTTCCATCTCTTGATTCCACACGTCCACTAAAGAAAAAAAAAGAGGTAGAAAACATTAGCCAACAGTAACAATGAAACTTTCAAGCAAAACACACAATTATAAAACGAACTATCAAGAATACTGAAGAAGGATTACTTAAGATATTTCATTTCATGCATCCTCATTTGACATCAGTCGTCGTGCTAATAATGGAGGTGTACGTCTTTCAGCTGTGCCTTCAGCTGTTACAAATCCATTGATATATATATATATCTTTGAATGATAACCGATTTCCTCACCAAATATATTAAAAGGCCAACTATCAAAAATCAAGAAGGAAGGTCACTGACCATTAAAATGCCTCATTGCATGTAAGTACAGATGTCGTAAGTCAAACTGCTAATGAAATACATTTATGTGACAGCTACGTACAAAACATTCCTCGACAATAACAATATAACTTTGCAGTAAAACACTCAGTTATAAAACGGACTATCAAGAATATTAAAAAAACGAGTACTTACACATTTCATCTCACGCAAGTGTAGCCCATGTAGTGGCGACAGCGGGTTTCCTCTCAAAATCTGTGTGGTCCTTAACCATAAGTCAGACGCCATATAACCGTAAATAAATAAGTGGGTTGAGTGTGTCGTTAAATAAAACATTTCTTTCTTTCTTTCTTTCATTTCATGCAAGTTTATTTGACGTCAGTCACCTTCGTAATGATAGAAATGTATGTCTTGTAGCTCTGTCTTCAGCTGTTACCAATCCACTGATGGACATCTCTCAATTATAATTCAATTGTTCACCAAAACAATTATAAACCAAACTATCAAAAATCAAGGAAGGGAGGTAACTTACCATTAAAATGCTTCATTCCATGCAAGTACAGATGTCATGTCAAAAGTCATACTGCTAATGACAGGAATTGATGTCCGACAGCTACGCCGTCAGCTGTCACCAGCCCGGTGATGTAATGTATCTTCCATCTCGTCATTGTGGAATCAACTGAAGAACAAAGAGAGAGAGAGAGAGTAAATTGCTGAGGAAAAGATACATACACATGTCATAAGTCTACTTATTAACGTAAGAAAGCTATGTTTGACAGCTACCTGTTTAGCTGTCACCCACACGGCGGTAACTATCTCCTATCTCTCGCAATTACGGTAGACGGACGGACAACTATTTATCTTTTTTTCCGGCGGGACAATTCGAACTGAATGCACGAGGACAAAATTGCTGTCAAAGTGACAAACTTTATTCAATAATTGTACATCAACATTTCATATGACGTAACTCCACCCGTCGCAAGGATGTTGATGGAATCTTCCAACTCTCGTAAGCATGCCTTCGGCTGTCACCAGCCCGACGATAAGTGTCTTCCATCTCTTGATTCCACACACGTCCACCAAAAAAAAAAAAAAAAGAGAGAAAACATTAGCCAACAGTAACAATGAAACTTTCAAGCAAAACACACAATTATAAAACGAACTATCAAGAATACTGAAGAAGGATTACTTAAGATATTTCATTTCATGCATCCTCATTTGACATCAGTCGTCGTGCTAATAATGGAGGTGTACGTCTTTCAGCTGTGCCTTCAGCTGTTACAAATCCATTGATATATATATATATCTTTGAATGATAACCGATTTCCTCACCAAATATATTAAAAGGCCAACTATCAAAAATCAAGAAGGAAGGTCACTGACCATTAAAATGCCTCATTGCATGTAAGTACAGATGTCGTAAGTCAAACTGCTAATGAAATACATTTATGTGACAGCTACGTACAAAACATTCCTCGACAATAACAATATAACTTTGCAGTAAAACACTCAGTTATAAAACGGACTATCAAGAATATTAAAAAAACGAGTACTTACACATTTCATCTCACGCAAGTGTAGCCCATGTAGTGGCGACAGCGGGTTTCCTCTCAAAATCTGTGTGGTCCTTAACCATAAGTCAGACGCCATATAACCGTAAATAAATAAGTGGGTTGAGTGTGTCGTTAAATAAAACATTTCTTTCTTTCTTTCTTTCATTTCATGCAAGTTTATTTGACGTCAGTCACCTTCGTAATGATAGAAATGTATGTCTTGTAGCTCTGTCTTCAGCTGTTACCAATCCACTGATGGACATCTCTCAATTATAATTCAATTGTTCACCAAAACAATTATAAACCAAACTATCAAAAATCAAGGAAGGGAGGTAACTTACCATTAAAATGCTTCATTCCATGCAAGTACAGATGTCAAAAGTCATACTGCTAATGACAGGAATTGATGTCCGACAGCTACGCCGTCAGCTGTCACCAGCCCGGTGATGTAATGTATCTTCCATCTCGTCATTGTGGAATCAACTGAAGAACAAAGAGAGAGAGAGAGAGTAAATTGCTGAGCTGAGGAAAAGATACATACACATGTCATAAGTCTACTTATTAACGTAAGAAAGCTATGTTTGACAGCTACCTGTTTAGCTGTCACCCGCACGGCGGTAACTATCTCCTATCTCTCGCAATTACGGTACGGACGGACGGACGGACGGACGGACAACTATTTATCTTTTTTTCCGGCGGGACAATTCGAACTGAATGCACGAGGACAAAATTGCTGTCAAAGTGACAAACTTTATTCAATAATTGTACATCAACATTTCATATGACGTAACTCCACCCGTCGCAAGGATGTTGATGGAATCTTCCAACTCTCGTAAGCATGCCTTCGGCTGTCACCAGCCCGACGATAAGTGTCTTCCATCTCTTGATTCCACACGTCCACTAAAGAAAAAAAAAGAGGTAGAAAACATTAGCCAACAGTAACAATGAAACTTTCAAGCAAAACACACAATTATAAAACGAACTATCAAGAATACTGAAGAAGGATTACTTAAGATATTTCATTTCATGCATCCTCATTTGACATCAGTCGTCGTGCTAATAATGGAGGTGTACGTCTTTCAGCTGTGCCTTCAGCTGTTACAAATCCATTGATATATATATATATCTTTGAATGATAACCGATTTCCTCACCAAATATATTAAAAGGCCAACTATCAAAAATCAAGAAGGAAGGTCACTGACCATTAAAATGCCTCATTGCATGTAAGTACAGATGTCGTAAGTCAAACTGCTAATGAAATACATTTATGTGACAGCTACGTACAAAACATTCCTCGACAATAACAATATAACTTTGCAGTAAAACACTCAGTTATAAAACGGACTATCAAGAATATTAAAAAAACGAGTACTTACACATTTCATCTCACGCAAGTGTAGCCCATGTAGTGGCGACAGCGGGTTTCCTCTCAAAATCTGTGTGGTCCTTAACCATAAGTCAGACGCCATATAACCGTAAATAAATAAGTGGGTTGAGTGTGTCGTTAAATAAAACATTTCTTTCTTTCTTTCTTTCATTTCATGCAAGTTTATTTGACGTCAGTCACCTTCGTAATGATAGAAATGTATGTCTTGTAGCTCTGTCTTCAGCTGTTACCAATCCACTGATGGACATCTCTCAATTATAATTCAATTGTTCACCAAAACAATTATAAACCAAACTATCAAAAATCAAGGAAGGGAGGTAACTTACCATTAAAATGCTTCATTCCATGCAAGTACAGATGTCAAAAGTCATACTGCTAATGACAGGAATTGATGTCCGACAGCTACGCCGTCAGCTGTCACCAGCCCGGTGATGTAATGTATCTTCCATCTCGTCATTGTGGAATCAACTGAAGAACAAAGAGAGAGAGAGAGAGTAAATTGCTGAGGAAAAGATACATACACATGTCATAAGTCTACTTATTAACGTAAGAAAGCTATGTTTGACAGCTACCTGTTTAGCTGTCACCCGCACGGCGGTAACTATCTCCTATCTCTCGCAATTACGGTACGGACGGGACGGACGGACGGACGGACGGACAACTATTTATCTTTTTTTCCGGCGGGACAATTCGAACTGAATGCACGAGGACAAAATTGCTGTCAAAGTGACAAACTTTATTCAATAATTGTACATCAACATTTCATATGACGTAACTCCACCCGTCGCAAGGATGTTGATGGAATCTTCCAACTCTCGTAAGCATGCCTTCGGCTGTCACCAGCCCGACGATAAGTGTCTTCCATCTCTTGATTCCACACGTCCACTAAAGAAAAAAAAAGAGGTAGAAAACATTAGCCAACAGTAACAATGAAACTTTCAAGCAAAACACACAATTATAAAACGAACTATCAAGAATACTGAAGAAGGATTACTTAAGATATTTCATTTCATGCATCCTCATTTGACATCAGTCGTCGTGCTAATAATGGAGGTGTACGTCTTTCAGCTGTGCCTTCAGCTGTTACAAATCCATTGATATATATATATATCTTTGAATGATAACCGATTTCCTCACCAAATATATTAAAAGGCCAACTATCAAAAATCAAGAAGGAAGGTCACTGACCATTAAAATGCCTCATTGCATGTAAGTACAGATGTCGTAAGTCAAACTGCTAATGAAATACATTTATGTGACAGCTACGTACAAAACATTCCTCGACAATAACAATATAACTTTGCAGTAAAACACTCAGTTATAAAACGGACTATCAAGAATATTAAAAAAACGAGTACTTACACATTTCATCTCACGCAAGTGTAGCCCATGTAGTGGCGACAGCGGGTTTCCTCTCAAAATCTGTGTGGTCCTTAACCATAAGTCAGACGCCATATAACCGTAAATAAATAAGTGGGTTGAGTGTGTCGTTAAATAAAACATTTCTTTCTTTCTTTCTTTCATTTCATGCAAGTTTATTTGACGTCAGTCACCTTCGTAATGATAGAAATGTATGTCTTGTAGCTCTGTCTTCAGCTGTTACCAATCCACTGATGGACATCTCTCAATTATAATTCAATTGTTCACCAAAACAATTATAAACCAAACTATCAAAAATCAAGGAAGGGAGGTAACTTACCATTAAAATGCTTCATTCCATGCAAGTACAGATGTCAAAAGTCATACTGCTAATGACAGGAATTGATGTCCGACAGCTACGCCGTCAGCTGTCACCAGCCCGGTGATGTAATGTATCTTCCATCTCGTCATTGTGGAATCAACTGAAGAACAAAGAGAGAGAGAGAGAGTAAATTGCTGAGGAAAAGATACATACACATGTCATAAGTCTACTTATTAACGTAAGAAAGCTATGTTTGACAGCTACCTGTTTAGCTGTCACCCACACGGCGGTAACTATCTCCTATCTCTCGCAATTACGGTAGGGACGGACAACTATTTATCTTTTTTTCCGGCGGGACAATTCGAACTGAATGCACGAGGACAAAATTGCTGTCAAAGTGACAAACTTTATTCAATAATTGTACATCAACATTTCATATGACGTAACTCCACCCGTCGCAAGGATGTTGATGGAATCTTCCAACTCTCGTAAGCATGCCTTCGGCTGTCACCAGCCCGACGATAAGTGTCTTCCATCTCTTGATTCCACACGTCCACTAAAGAAAAAAAAAGAGGTAGAAAACATTAGCCAACAGTAACAATGAAACTTTCAAGCAAAACACACAATTATAAAACGAACTATCAAGAATACTGAAGAAGGATTACTTAAGATATTTCATTTCATGCATCCTCATTTGACATCAGTCGTCGTGCTAATAATGGAGGTGTACGTCTTTCAGCTGTGCCTTCAGCTGTTACAAATCCATTGATATATATATATATCTTTGAATGATAACCGATTTCCTCACCAAATATATTAAAAGGCCAACTATCAAAAATCAAGAAGGAAGGTCACTGACCATTAAAATGCCTCATTGCATGTAAGTACAGATGTCGTAAGTCAAACTGCTAATGAAATACATTTATGTGACAGCTACGTACAAAACATTCCTCGACAATAACAATATAACTTTGCAGTAAAACACTCAGTTATAAAACGGACTATCAAGAATATTAAAAAAACGAGTACTTACACATTTCATCTCACGCAAGTGTAGCCCATGTAGTGGCGACAGCGGGTTTCCTCTCAAAATCTGTGTGGTCCTTAACCATAAGTCAGACGCCATATAACCGTAAATAAATAAGTGGGTTGAGTGTGTCGTTAAATAAAACATTTCTTTCTTTCTTTCTTTCATTTCATGCAAGTTTATTTGACGTCAGTCACCTTCGTAATGATAGAAATGTATGTCTTGTAGCTCTGTCTTCAGCTGTTACCAATCCACTGATGGACATCTCTCAATTATAATTCAATTGTTCACCAAAACAATTATAAACCAAACTATCAAAAATCAAGGAAGGGAGGTAACTTACCATTAAAATGCTTCATTCCATGCAAGTACAGATGTCAAAAGTCATACTGCTAATGACAGGAATTGATGTCCGACAGCTACGCCGTCAGCTGTCACCAGCCCGGTGATGTAATGTATCTTCCATCTCGTCATTGTGGAATCAACTGAAGAACAAAGAGAGAGAGAGAGAGTAAATTGCTGAGGAAAAGATACATACACATGTCATAAGTCTACTTATTAACGTAAGAAAGCTATGTTTGACAGCTACCTGTTTAGCTGTCACCCGCACGGCGGTAACTATCTCCTATCTCTCGCATTATTACGGACGGACGGACGGACGGACAACTATTTATTTATCTTTTTTTCCGGCGGGACAATTCGAACTGAATGCACGAGGACAAAATTGCTGTCAAAGTGACAAACTTTATTCAATAATTGTACATCAACATTTCATATGACGTAACTCCACCCGTCGCAAGGATGTTGATGGAATCTTCCAACTCTCGTAAGCATGCCTTCGGCTGTCACCAGCCCGACGATAAGTGTCTTCCATCTCTTGATTCCACACGTCCACTAAAGAAAAAAAAAGAGGTAGAAAACATTAGCCAACAGTAACAATGAAACTTTCAAGCAAAACACACAATTATAAAACGAACTATCAAGAATACTGAAGAAGGATTACTTAAGATATTTCATTTCATGCATCCTCATTTGACATCAGTCGTCGTGCTAATAATGGAGGTGTACGTCTTTCAGCTGTGCCTTCAGCTGTTACAAATCCATTGATATATATATATATCTTTGAATGATAACCGATTTCCTCACCAAATATATTAAAAGGCCAACTATCAAAAATCAAGAAGGAAGGTCACTGACCATTAAAATGCCTCATTGCATGTAAGTACAGATGTCGTAAGTCAAACTGCTAATGAAATACATTTATGTGACAGCTACGTACAAAACATTCCTCGACAATAACAATATAACTTTGCAGTAAAACACTCAGTTATAAAACGGACTATCAAGAATATTAAAAAAACGAGTACTTACACATTTCATCTCACGCAAGTGTAGCCCATGTAGTGGCGACAGCGGGTTTCCTCTCAAAATCTGTGTGGTCCTTAACCATAAGTCAGACGCCATATAACCGTAAATAAATAAGTGGGTTGAGTGTGTCGTTAAATAAAACATTTCTTTCTTTCTTTCTTTCATTTCATGCAAGTTTATTTGACGTCAGTCACCTTCGTAATGATAGAAATGTATGTCTTGTAGCTCTGTCTTCAGCTGTTACCAATCCACTGATGGACATCTCTCAATTATAATTCAATTGTTCACCAAAACAATTATAAACCAAACTATCAAAAATCAAGGAAGGGAGGTAACTTACCATTAAAATGCTTCATTCCATGCAAGTACAGATGTCAAAAGTCATACTGCTAATGACAGGAATTGATGTCCGACAGCTACGCCGTCAGCTGTCACCAGCCCGGTGATGTAATGTATCTTCCATCTCGTCATTGTGGAATCAACTGAAGAACAAAGAGAGAGAGAGAGAGTAAATTGCTGAGGAAAAGATACATACACATGTCATAAGTCTACTTATTAACGTAAGAAAGCTATGTTTGACAGCTACCTGTTTAGCTGTCACCCGCACGGCGGTAACTATCTCCTATCTCTCGCAATTACGGTACGGACGGACGGACGGACGGACGGACAACTATTTATCTTTTTTTCCGGCGGGACAATTCGAACTGAATGCACGAGGACAAAATTGCTGTCAAAGTGACAAACTTTATTCAATAATTGTACATCAACATTTCATATGACGTAACTCCACCCGTCGCAAGGATGTTGATGGAATCTTCCAACTCTCGTAAGCATGCCTTCGGCTGTCACCAGCCCGACGATAAGTGTCTTCCATCTCTTGATTCCACACGTCCACTAAAGAAAAAAAAAGAGGTAGAAAACATTAGCCAACAGTAACAATGAAACTTTCAAGCAAAACACACAATTATAAAACGAACTATCAAGAATACTGAAGAAGGATTACTTAAGATATTTCATTTCATGCATCCTCATTTGACATCAGTCGTCGTGCTAATAATGGAGGTGTACGTCTTTAGCTGTGCCTTCAGCTGTTACAAATCCATTGATATATATATATATCTTTGAATGATAACCGATTTCCTCACCAAATATATTAAAAGGCCAACTATCAAAAATCAAGAAGGAAGGTCACTGACCATTAAAATGCCTCATTGCATGTAAGTACAGATGTCGTAAGTCAAACTGCTAATGAAATACATTTATGTGACAGCTACGTACAAAACATTCCTCGACAATAACAATATAACTTTGCAGTAAAACACTCAGTTATAAAACGGACTATCAAGAATATTAAAAAAACGAGTACTTACACATTTCATCTCACGCAAGTGTAGCCCATGTAGTGGCGACAGCGGGTTTCCTCTCAAAATCTGTGTGGTCCTTAACCATAAGTCAGACGCCATATAACCGTAAATAAATAAGTGGGTTGAGTGTGTCGTTAAATAAAACATTTCTTTCTTTCTTTCTTTCATTTCATGCAAGTTTATTTGACGTCAGTCACCTTCGTAATGATAGAAATGTATGTCTTGTAGCTCTGTCTTCAGCTGTTACCAATCCACTGATGGACATCTCTCAATTATAATTCAATTGTTCACCAAAACAATTATAAACCAAACTATCAAAAATCAAGGAAGGGAGGTAACTTACCATTAAAATGCTTCATTCCATGCAAGTACAGATGTCAAAAGTCATACTGCTAATGACAGGAATTGATGTCCGACAGCTACGCCGTCAGCTGTCACCAGCCCGGTGATGTAATGTATCTTCCATCTCGTCATTGTGGAATCAACTGAAGAACAAAGAGAGAGAGAGAGAGTAAATTGCTGAGGAAAAGATACATACACATGTCATAAGTCTACTTATTAACGTAAGAAAGCTATGTTTGACAGCTACCTGTTTAGCTGTCACCCGCACGGCGGTAACTATCTCCTATCTCTCGCAATTACGGTACGGACGGACGGACGGACGGACGGACAACTATTTATCTTTTTTTCCGGCGGGACAATTCGAACTGAATGCACGAGGACAAAATTGCTGTCAAAGTGACAAACTTTATTCAATAATTGTACATCAACATTTCATATCACGTAACTCCACCCGTCGCAAGGATGTTGATGGAATCTTCCAACTCTCGTAAGCATGCCTTCGGCTGTCACCAGCCCGACGATAAGTGTCTTCCATCTCTTGATTCCACACGTCCACTAAAGAAAAAAAAAGAGGTAGAAAACATTAGCCAACAGTAACAATGAAACTTTCAAGCAAAACACACAATTATAAAACGAACTATCAAGAATACTGAAGAAGGATTACTTAAGATATTTCATTTCATGCATCCTCATTTGACATCAGTCGTCGTGCTAATAATGGAGGTGTACGTCTTTCAGCTGTGCCTTCAGCTGTTACAAATCCATTGATATATATATATATCTTTGAATGATAACCGATTTCCTCACCAAATATATTAAAAGGCCAACTATCAAAAATCAAGAAGGAAGGTCACTGACCATTAAAATGCCTCATTGCATGTAAGTACAGATGTCGTAAGTCAAACTGCTAATGAAATACATTTATGTGACAGCTACGTACAAAACATTCCTCGACAATAACAATATAACTTTGCAGTAAAACACTCAGTTATAAAACGGACTATCAAGAATATTAAAAAAACGAGTACTTACACATTTCATCTCACGCAAGTGTAGCCCATGTAGTGGCGACAGCGGGTTTCCTCTCAAAATCTGTGTGGTCCTTAACCATAAGTCAGACGCCATATAACCGTAAATAAATAAGTGGGTTGAGTGTGTCGTTAAATAAAACATTTCTTTCTTTCTTTCTTTCATTTCATGCAAGTTTATTTGACGTCAGTCACCTTCGTAATGATAGAAATGTATGTCTTGTAGCTCTGTCTTCAGCTGTTACCAATCCACTGATGGACATCTCTCAATTATAATTCAATTGTTCACCAAAACAATTATAAACCAAACTATCAAAAATCAAGGAAGGGAGGTAACTTACCATTAAAATGCTTCATTCCATGCAAGTACAGATGTCAAAAGTCATACTGCTAATGACAGGAATTGATGTCCGACAGCTACGCCGTCAGCTGTCACCAGCCCGGTGATGTAATGTATCTTCCATCTCGTCATTGTGGAATCAACTGAAGAACAAAGAGAGAGAGAGAGAGTAAATTGCTGAGGAAAAGATACATACACATGTCATAAGTCTACTTATTAACGTAAGAAAGCTATGTTTGACAGCTACCTGTTTAGCTGTCACCCGCACGGCGGTAACTATCTCCTATCTCTCGCAATTACGGTACGGACGGACGGACGGACGGACGGACAACTATTTATCTTTTTTTCCGGCGGGACAATTCGAACTGAATGCACGAGGACAAAATTGCTGTCAAAGTGACAAACTTTATTCAATAATTGTACATCAACATTTCATATCACGTAACTCCACCCGTCGCAAGGATGTTGATGGAATCTTCCAACTCTCGTAAGCATGCCTTCGGCTGTCACCAGCCCGACGATAAGTGTCTTCCATCTCTTGATTCCACACGTCCACTAAAGAAAAAAAAAGAGGTAGAAAACATTAGCCAACAGTAACAATGAAACTTTCAAGCAAAACACACAATTATAAAACGAACTATCAAGAATACTGAAGAAGGATTACTTAAGATATTTCATTTCATGCATCCTCATTTGACATCAGTCGTCGTGCTAATAATGGAGGTGTACGTCTTTCAGCTGTGCCTTCAGCTGTTACAAATCCATTGATATATATATATATCTTTGAATGATAACCGATTTCCTCACCAAATATATTAAAAGGCCAACTATCAAAAATCAAGAAGGAAGGTCACTGACCATTAAAATGCCTCATTGCATGTAAGTACAGATGTCGTAAGTCAAACTGCTAATGAAATACATTTATGTGACAGCTACGTACAAAACATTCCTCGACAATAACAATATAACTTTGCAGTAAAACACTCAGTTATAAAACGGACTATCAAGAATATTAAAAAAACGAGTACTTACACACATTTCATCTCACGCAAGTGTAGCCCATGTAGTGGCGACAGCGGGTTTCCTCTCAAAATCTGTGTGGTCCTTAACCATAAGTCAGACGCCATATAACCGTAAATAAAACATGGTTGAGTGTGTCGTTAAATAAAACATTTCTTTCTTTCTTTCTTTCATTTCATGCAAGTTCATTTGACGTCAGTCACCTTCGTAATGATAGAAATGTATGTCTTGTAGCTCTGTCTTCAGCTGTTACCAATCCACTGATAGATATCTCTCAATTATAATTCAATTCTTCACCAAAACAATTATAAACCAAACTATCAAAAATCAAGAAGGGAGGTAACTTACCATTAAAATGCTTCATTCCATGCAAGTACAGATGTCAAAAGTCATACTGCTAATGACAGGAATTGATGTCCGACAGCTACGCCCTCAGCTGTCACCAGCCCGATGATGTAATGCATCTTCCATCTCGTCATTGTGGCATCAACTGAAGAAGAAAAAGAGAGAGAGAGTAAATTGTGGAGGAAAAGATACATACACATGTCATAAGTCTACTTATTAACGTAAGAAAGCTATGTTTGACAGCTACATGTTTAGCTGTCACCAGCACGGCGGTAACTATCTCCTATCTCTCGCAATTACGGTAGGGACGGACGGACGGACAACTATTTATATTTTTTTTACCGGCGGGACAATTCGAACTGAATGCACGAGGACAAAATTGCTGTCAAAGTGACAAACTTTATTCAATAATTGTACATCAACATTTGATATCACGTAACTCCACCCGTCGCAAGGATGTTGATGAACTCTTCCAACTCTCGTAGCCATGCCTTCAGCTGTCACCAGCCCGACGATAAGTATCTTCCATCTCTTGATTCCACACGTCCACTAAAAAAAAAAAGAGGTAGAAAACATTAGCCAACAATAACAATGAAAGTTTCAAGCAAAACACACAATTATAAAACGAACTATCAAGAATACTGAAAAACGATTACTTAAGTTATTTCATTTCATGCAACCTCATTTGACATCAGTCGTCGTGCTAATAATGGAGGTGTACGTCTTTTAGCTGTGTCTTCAGCTGTTACAAATCCACTGATATATATCTCTGAATGATAACCGATTTCTTCACCAAATATATTAAAAGGCCAACTATCAAAAATCAAGAAGGAAGGTCACTGACCATTAAAATGCCCCATTGCATGTAAGTACAGATGTCGTAAGTCAAACTGCTAATGAAATACATTTACGTGACAGCTACGTACAAAACATTCCTCGACAATAACAATATAACTTTGCAGTAAAACACTCAATTATAAAACGGACTATGAAGAATATTAAAAAAAAAAACGAGTACTTACACATTTCATCTCATGCAAGAGTAGCCCATGTAGTGGCGACGGCGGGTTTCCTCTCAAAATCTGTGTGGTCCTTAACCGTATGTCAGACGCCATATAACCGTAAATAAAACATGTGTTGAGTGTGTCGTTAAATAAAACATTTACTTCTTTCTTTCTTTCATTTCATGCAAGTTCATTTGATGCCAGTCACCTTCGTAATGATAGAAATGTATGTCTTGTAGCTCTGTCTTCAGCTGTTACCAATGCACTGATAGATATCTCTCAATTATAATTCAATTCTTCACCAAAACAATTATAAACCAAACTATCAAAAATCAAGAAGGGAGGTAACTTACCATTAAAATGCTTCATTCCATGCAAGTACAGATGTCAAAAGTCATACTGCTAATGACAGGAATTGATGTCCGACAGCTACGCCCTCAGCTGTCACCAGCCCGATGATGTAATGCATCTTCCATCTCGTCATTGTGGCATCAACTGAAGAAGAAAAAGAGAGAGAGAGTAAATTGTGGAGGAAAAGATACATACACATGTCATAAGTCTACTTATTAACGTAAGAAAGCTATGTTTGACAGCTACATGTTTAGCTGTCACCAGCACGGCGGTAACTATCTCCTATCTCTCGCAATTACGGTAGGGACGGACGGACGGACAACTATTTATCTTTTTTTTACCGGCGGAACAATTCGAACTGAATGCACGAGGACAAAATAGCTGTCAAAGTGACAAACTTTATTCAATAATTGTACATCAACATTTGATATCACGTAACTCCACCCGTCGCAAGGATGTTGATGAACTCTTCCAACTCTCGTAGCCATGCCTTCAGCTGTCACCAGCCCGACGATAAGTATCTTCCATCTCTTGATTCCACACGTCCACTAAAGAAAAAAAGAGGTAGAAAACATTAGCCAACAATAACAATCAAAGTTTCAAGCAAAACACACAATTATAAAACGAACTATCAAGAATACTGAAAAACGATTACTTAAGTTATTTCATTTCATGCAACCTCATTTGACATCAGTCGTCGTGCTAATAATGGAGGTGTACGTCTTTTAGCTGTGTCTTCAGCTGTTACAAATCCACTGATATATATCTCTGAATGATAACCGATTTCTTCACCAAATATATTAAAAGGCCAACTATCAAAAATCAAGAAGGAAGGTCACTGACCATTAAAATGCCCCATTGCATGTAAGTACAGATGTCGTAAGTCAAACTGCTAATGAAATACATTTACGTGACAGCTACGTACAAAACATTCCTCGACAATAACAATATAACTTTGCAGTAAAACACTCAATTATAAAACGGACTATGAAGAATATTAAAACAAAAAAACGAGTACTTACACATTTCATCTCATGCAAGAGTAGCCCATGTAGTGGCGACGGCGGGTTTCCTCTCAAAATCTGTGTGGTCCTTAACCGTATGTCAGACGCCATATAACCGTAAATAAAACATGTGTTGAGTGTGTCGTTAAATAAAACATTTACTTCTTTCTTTCTTTCATTTCATGCAAGTTCATTTGATGCCAGTCACCTTCGTAATGATAGAAATGTATGTCTTGTAGCTCTGTCTTCAGCTGTTACCAATGCACTGATAGATATCTCTCAATTATAATTCAATTCTTCACCAAAACAATTATAAACCAAACTATCAAAAATCAAGAAGGGAGGTAACTTACCATTAAAATGCTTCATTCCATGCAAGTACAGATGTCAAAAGTCATACTGCTAATGACAGGAATTGATGTCCGACAGCTACGCCCTCAGCTGTCACCAGCCCGATGATGTAATGCATCTTCCATCTCGTCATTGTGGCATCAACTGAAGAAGAAAAAGAGAGAGAGAGTAAATTGTGGAGGAAAAGATACATACACATGTCATAAGTCTACTTATTAACGTAAGAAAGCTATGTTTGACAGCTACATGTTTAGCTGTCACCAGCACGGCGGTAACTATCTCCTATCTCTCGCAATTACGGTAGGGACGGACGGACGGACAACTATTTATCTTTTTTTTACCGGCGGAACAATTCGAACTGAATGCACGAGGACAAAATAGCTGTCAAAGTGACAAACTTTATTCAATAATTGTACATCAACATTTGATATCACGTAACTCCACCCGTCGCAAGGATGTTGATGAACTCTTCCAACTCTCGTAGCCATGCCTTCAGCTGTCACCAGCCCGACGATAAGTATCTTCCATCTCTTGATTCCACACGTCCACTAAAGAAAAAAAGAGGTAGAAAACATTAGCCAACAATAACAATCAAAGTTTCAAGCAAAACACACAATTATAAAACGAACTATCAAGAATACTGAAAAACGATTACTTAAGTTATTTCATTTCATGCAACCTCATTTGACATCAGTCGTCGTGCTAATAATGGAGGTGTACGTCTTTTAGCTGTGTCTTCAGCTGTTACAAATCCACTGATATATATCTCTGAATGATAACCGATTTCTTCACCAAATATATTAAAAGGCCAACTATCAAAAATCAAGAAGGAAGGTCACTGACCATTAAAATGCCCCATTGCATGTAAGTACAGATGTCGTAAGTCAAACTGCTAATGAAATACATTTACGTGACAGCTACGTACAAAACATTCCTCGACAATAACAATATAACTTGCAGTAAAACACTCAATTATAAAACGGACTATGAAGAATATTAAAACAAAAAAACGAGTACTTACACATTTCATCTCATGCAAGAGTAGCCCATGTAGTGGCGACGGCGGGTTTCCTCTCAAAATCTGTGTGGTCCTTAACCGTATGTCAGACGCCATATAACCGTAAATAAAACATGTGTTGAGTGTGTCGTTAAATAAAACATTTACTTCTTTCTTTCTTTCATTTCATGCAAGTTCATTTGATGCCAGTCACCTTCGTAATGATAGAAATGTATGTCTTGTAGCTCTGTCTTCAGCTGTTACCAATGCACTGATAGATATCTCTCAATTATAATTCAATTCTTCACCAAAACAATTATAAACCAAACTATCAAAAATCAAGAAGGGAGGTAACTTACCATTAAAATGCTTCATTCCATGCAAGTACAGATGTCAAAAGTCATACTGCTAATGACAGGAATTGATGTCCGACAGCTACGCCCTCAGCTGTCACCAGCCCGATGTGTAATGCATCTTCCATCTCGTCATTGTGGCATCAACTGAAGAAGAAAAAGAGAGAGAGAGTAAATTGTGGAGGAAAAGATACATACACATGTCATAAGTCTACTTATTAACGTAAGAAAGCTATGTTTGACAGCTACATGTTTAGCTGTCACCAGCACGGCGGTAACTATCTCCTATCTCTCGCAATTACGGTAGGGACGGACGGACGGACAACTATTTATCTTTTTTTTACCGGCGGAACAATTCGAACTGAATGCACGAGGACAAAATAGCTGTCAAAGTGACAAACTTTATTCAATAATTGTACATCAACATTTGATATCACGTAACTCCACCCGTCGCAAGGATGTTGATGAACTCTTCCAACTCTCGTAGCCATGCCTTCAGCTGTCACCAGCCCGACGATAAGTATCTTCCATCTCTTGATTCCACACGTCCACTAAAGAAAAAAAGAGGTAGAAAACATTAGCCAACAATAACAATCAAAGTTTCAAGCAAAACACACAATTATAAAACGAACTATCAAGAATACTGAAAAACGATTACTTAAGTTATTTCATTTCATGCAACCTCATTTGACATCAGTCGTCGTGCTAATAATGGAGGTGTACGTCTTTTAGCTGTGTCTTCAGCTGTTACAAATCCACTGATATATATCTCTGAATGATAACCGATTTCTTCACCAAATATATTAAAAGGCCAACTATCAAAAATCAAGAAGGAAGGTCACTGACCATTGAAATGCCCCATTGCATGTAAGTACAGATGTCGTAAGTCAAACTGCTAATGAAATACATTTACGTGACAGCTACGTACAAAACATTCCTCGACAATAACAATATAACTTTGCAGTAAAACACTCAATTATAAAACGGACTATGAAGAATATTAAAACAAAAAAACGAGTACTTACACATTTCATCTCATGCAAGAGTAGCCCATGTAGTGGCGACGGCGGGTTTCCTCTCAAAATCTGTGTGGTCCTTAACCGTATGTCAGACGCCATATAACCGTAAATAAAACATGTGTTGAGTGTGTCGTTAAATAAAACATTTACTTCTTTCTTTCTTTCATTTCATGCAAGTTCATTTGATGCCAGTCACCTTCGTAATGATAGAAATGTATGTCTTGTAGCTCTGTCTTCAGCTGTTACCAATGCACTGATAGATATCTCTCAATTATAATTCAATTCTTCACCAAAACAATTATAAACCAAACTATCAAAAATCAAGAAGGGAGGTAACTTACCATTAAAATGCTTCATTCCATGCAAGTACAGATGTCAAAAGTCATACTGCTAATGACAGGAATTGATGTCCGACAGCTACGCCCTCAGCTGTCACCAGCCCGATGATGTAATGCATCTTCCATCTCGTCATTGTGGCATCAACTGAAGAAGAAAAAGAGAGAGAGAGTAAATTGTGGAGGAAAAGATACATACACATGTCATAAGTCTACTTATTAACGTAAGAAAGCTATGTTTGACAGCTACATGTTTAGCTGTCACCAGCACGGCGGTAACTATCTCCTATCTCTCGCAATTACGGTAGGGACGGACGGACGGACAACTATTTATCTTTTTTTTACCGGCGGAACAATTCGAACTGAATGCACGAGGACAAAATAGCTGTCAAAGTGACAAACTTTATTCAATAATTGTACATCAACATTTGATATCACGTAACTCCACCCGTCGCAAGGATGTTGATGAACTCTTCCAACTCTCGTAGCCATGCCTTCAGCTGTCACCAGCCCGACGATAAGTATCTTCCATCTCTTGATTCCACACGTCCACTAAAGAAAAAAAGAGGTAGAAAACATTAGCCAACAATAACAATCAAAGTTTCAAGCAAAACACACAATTATAAAACGAACTATCAAGAATACTGAAAAACGATTACTTAAGTTATTTCATTTCATGCAACCTCATTTGACATCAGTCGTCGTGCTAATAATGGAGGTGTACGTCTTTTAGCTGTGTCTTCAGCTGTTACAAATCCACTGATATATATCTCTGAATGATAACCGATTTCTTCACCAAATATATTAAAAGGCCAACTATCAAAAATCAAGAAGGAAGGTCACTGACCATTGAAATGCCCCATTGCATGTAAGTACAGATGTCGTAAGTCAAACTGCTAATGAAATACATTTACGTGACAGCTACGTACAAAACATTCCTCGACAATAACAATATAACTTTGCAGTAAAACACTCAATTATAAAACGGACTATGAAGAATATTAAAACAAAAAAACGAGTACTTACACATTTCATCTCATGCAAGAGTAGCCCATGTAGTGGCGACGGCGGGTTTCCTCTCAAAATCTGTGTGGTCCTTAACCGTATGTCAGACGCCATATAACCGTAAATAAAACATGTGTTGAGTGTGTCGTTAAATAAAACATTTACTTCTTTCTTTCTTTCATTTCATGCAAGTTCATTTGATGCCAGTCACCTTCGTAATGATAGAAATGTATGTCTTGTAGCTCTGTCTTCAGCTGTTACCAATGCACTGATAGATATCTCTCAATTATAATTCAATTCTTCACCAAAACAATTATAAACCAAACTATCAAAAATCAAGAAGGGAGGTAACTTACCATTAAAATGCTTCATTCCATGCAAGTACAGATGTCAAAAGTCATACTGCTAATGACAGGAATTGATGTCCGACAGCTACGCCCTCAGCTGTCACCAGCCCGATGATGTAATGCATCTTCCATCTCGTCATTGTGGCATCAACTGAAGAAGAAAAAGAGAGAGAGAGTAAATTGTGGAGGAAAAGATACATACACATGTCATAAGTCTACTTATTAACGTAAGAAAGCTATGTTTGACAGCTACATGTTTAGCTGTCACCAGCACGGCGGTAACTATCTCCTATCTCTCGCAATTACGGTAGGGACGGACGGACGGACAACTATTTATCTTTTTTTTACCGGCGGAACAATTCGAACTGAATGCACGAGGACAAAATAGCTGTCAAAGTGACAAACTTTATTCAATAATTGTACATCAACATTTGATATCACGTAACTCCACCCGTCGCAAGGATGTTGATGAACTCTTCCAACTCTCGTAGCCATGCCTTCAGCTGTCACCAGCCCGACGATAAGTATCTTCCATCTCTTGATTCCACACGTCCACTAAAGAAAAAAAGAGGTAGAAAACATTAGCCAACAATAACAATCAAAGTTTCAAGCAAAACACACAATTATAAAACGAACTATCAAGAATACTGAAAAACGATTACTTAAGTTATTTCATTTCATGCAACCTCATTTGACATCAGTCGTCGTGCTAATAATGGAGGTGTACGTCTTTTAGCTGTGTCTTCAGCTGTTACAAATCCACTGATATATATCTCTGAATGATAACCGATTTCTTCACCAAATATATTAAAAGGCCAACTATCAAAAATCAAGAAGGAAGGTCACTGACCATTGAAATGCCCCATTGCATGTAAGTACAGATGTCGTAAGTCAAACTGCTAATGAAATACATTTACGTGACAGCTACGTACAAAACATTCCTCGACAATAACAATATAACTTTGCAGTAAAACACTCAATTATAAAACGGACTATGAAGAATATTAAAACAAAAAAACGAGTACTTACACATTTCATCTCATGCAAGAGTAGCCCATGTAGTGGCGACGGCGGGTTTCCTCTCAAAATCTGTGTGGTCCTTAACCGTATGTCAGACGCCATATAACCGTAAATAAAACATGTGTTGAGTGTGTCGTTAAATAAAACATTTACTTCTTTCTTTCTTTCATTTCATGCAAGTTCATTTGATGCCAGTCACCTTCGTAATGATAGAAATGTATGTCTTGTAGCTCTGTCTTCAGCTGTTACCAATGCACTGATAGATATCTCTCAATTATAATTCAATTCTTCACCAAAACAATTATAAACCAAACTATCAAAAATCAAGAAGGGAGGTAACTTACCATTAAAATGCTTCATTCCATGCAAGTACAGATGTCAAAAGTCATACTGCTAATGACAGGAATTGATGTCCGACAGCTACGCCCTCAGCTGTCACCAGCCCGATGATGTAATGCATCTTCCATCTCGTCATTGTGGCATCAACTGAAGAAGAAAAAGAGAGAGAGAGTAAATTGTGGAGGAAAAGATACATACACATGTCATAAGTCTACTTATTAACGTAAGAAAGCTATGTTTGACAGCTACATGTTTAGCTGTCACCAGCACGGCGGTAACTATCTCCTATCTCTCGCAATTACGGTAGGGACGGACGGACGGACAACTATTTATCTTTTTTTTACCGGCGGAACAATTCGAACTGAATGCACGAGGACAAAATAGCTGTCAAAGTGACAAACTTTATTCAATAATTGTACATCAACATTTGATATCACGTAACTCCACCCGTCGCAAGGATGTTGATGAACTCTTCCAACTCTCGTAGCCATGCCTTCAGCTGTCACCAGCCCGACGATAAGTATCTTCCATCTCTTGATTCCACACGTCCACTAAAGAAAAAAAGAGGTAGAAAACATTAGCCAACAATAACAATCAAAGTTTCAAGCAAAACACACAATTATAAAACGAACTATCAAGAATACTGAAAAACGATTACTTAAGTTATTTCATTTCATGCAACCTCATTTGACATCAGTCGTCGTGCTAATAATGGAGGTGTACGTCTTTTAGCTGTGTCTTCAGCTGTTACAAATCCACTGATATATATCTCTGAATGATAACCGATTTCTTCACCAAATATATTAAAAGGCCAACTATCAAAAATCAAGAAGGAAGGTCACTGACCATTGAAATGCCCCATTGCATGTAAGTACAGATGTCGTAAGTCAAACTGCTAATGAAATACATTTACGTGACAGCTACGTACAAAACATTCCTCGACAATAACAATATAACTTTGCAGTAAAACACTCAATTATAAAACGGACTATGAAGAATATTAAAACAAAAAAACGAGTACTTACACATTTCATCTCATGCAAGAGTAGCCCATGTAGTGGCGACGGCGGGTTTCCTCTCAAAATCTGTGTGGTCCTTAACCGTATGTCAGACGCCATATAACCGTAAATAAAACATGTGTTGAGTGTGTCGTTAAATAAAACATTTACTTCTTTCTTTCTTTCATTTCATGCAAGTTCATTTGATGCCAGTCACCTTCGTAATGATAGAAATGTATGTCTTGTAGCTCTGTCTTCAGCTGTTACCAATGCACTGATAGATATCTCTCAATTATAATTCAATTCTTCACCAAAACAATTATAAACCAAACTATCAAAAATCAAGAAGGGAGGTAACTTACCATTAAAATGCTTCATTCCATGCAAGTACAGATGTCAAAAGTCATACTGCTAATGACAGGAATTGATGTCCGACAGCTACGCCCTCAGCTGTCACCAGCCCGATGATGTAATGCATCTTCCATCTCGTCATTGTGGCATCAACTGAAGAAGAAAAAGAGAGAGAGAGTAAATTGTGGAGGAAAAGATACATACACATGTCATAAGTCTACTTATTAACGTAAGAAAGCTATGTTTGACAGCTACATGTTTAGCTGTCACCAGCACGGCGGTAACTATCTCCTATCTCTCGCAATTACGGTAGGGACGGACGGACGGACAACTATTTATCTTTTTTTTACCGGCGGAACAATTCGAACTGAATGCACGAGGACAAAATAGCTGTCAAAGTGACAAACTTTATTCAATAATTGTACATCAACATTTGATATCACGTAACTCCACCCGTCGCAAGGATGTTGATGAACTCTTCCAACTCTCGTAGCCATGCCTTCAGCTGTCACCAGCCCGACGATAAGTATCTTCCATCTCTTGATTCCACACGTCCACTAAAGAAAAAAAGAGGTAGAAAACATTAGCCAACAATAACAATCAAAGTTTCAAGCAAAACACACAATTATAAAACGAACTATCAAGAATACTGAAAAACGATTACTTAAGTTATTTCATTTCATGCAACCTCATTTGACATCAGTCGTCGTGCTAATAATGGAGGTGTACGTCTTTTAGCTGTGTCTTCAGCTGTTACAAATCCACTGATATATATCTCTGAATGATAACCGATTTCTTCACCAAATATATTAAAAGGCCAACTATCAAAAATCAAGAAGGAAGGTCACTGACCATTGAAATGCCCCATTGCATGTAAGTACAGATGTCGTAAGTCAAACTGCTAATGAAATACATTTACGTGACAGCTACGTACAAAACATTCCTCGACAATAACAATATAACTTTGCAGTAAAACACTCAATTATAAAACGGACTATGAAGAATATTAAAACAAAAAATTCTTTCATTTCATGCAAGTTCATTTGATGTCAGTCACCTTCGTAATGATAGAAATGTATGTCTTGTAGCTCTGTCTTCAGCTGTTACCAATCCACTGATGGACATCTCTCAATTATAATTCAATTGTTCACCAAAACAATTATAAACCAAACTATCAAAAATCAAGGAAGGGAGGTAACTTACCATTAA
>NW_024536175.1:0-10458 GCF_016097555.1 Gigantopelta aegis
AGGTTTTGTATTAAGAGTCGAAATACGCGTGCGTTAAAGCTGACGAACTCAGAATATTGCCGACCATAGACACTATTATGGGAACACAATAACAGACGGTTAGACGATAAATCGAAGGTTGGAGCGTGTGAAACCTGTTCAGATGTGCAGATCTGTCATATATCGGTCTGCGCCCGGTACCGAGTTTATGGAAACAAGGCCTAAGACACCAAATACCCGTAATTTAAAAATCTGTCGAGTTGTCGTTAAATGGTATTTTTATTTCCATACCAAAATTCCGATTTTATTATGTTCGCTTGTTAGGAAACCAGAGCAATCTGTTTTGTTTAACGACATTACTAGAGCTCATTGATTTATTATTCACCGGCAACTGAATGTCAAACATTTGATAATTTTGACATATAGTCTTAGAGAGGGAACCCGCTATATTTTGTTTCCATTAGTAGCAAGGGATATTTTATATGCACCACCCCACATACAGGGCAGCCCACAGCACGGCCTTTGATATACCAGTCGTGGTGCACTGGCTGGAACGAGATATGGCACAATGGGCCCACTGTCGGGGATCGATCTCAAACCGACCGCGCACCAAGCGACCGCTTTAGCACTGGGTTAGGTGCCGCCCTTCTGTTGTTCGAGAAACTATACAGCGAAAACACGGGATTGATCTCTACCACCTGGTGGGCAAATATTCCCGCTATAATACAACTATAATTATATGTTTGATGTAAATACATTGACATTGATAATGTTCGAGTTCGCAGATAACAAACATTTCAAATAATAACCACTAATACACACACTACAGGAAGAAACCCGTCACCATCTAGGTATATAACTGGAACATTATTAAAACGGGATGCTGTCTGGTTTCTTTATATAATTTTCCATTAGAGAGGGACTATTTGCCTACCTGGTGGTAAGCAGGAAGTCCGTGTTTTTTCACTACAGAGTTATCTCTAACTGAGAGAGCGACCATAACCGTCTAGCTCTCGAACGGCACAGAGTGATCCCAGATTTCCGTCTAGCTCTCGAACGGCAGGGAGCGATCATAACCGTGCAGATGTCCGTCTAGCTCTAGAACAGCAGATAGCGATCATAAACGTTCAAATGTCCGTCTAGCTCCCGAACGGCAGATAGCGATCATAACCGTCCAAATGTCCGTCTAGCTCTCGGACGGCAGGAAGCGATCATAACGGTTGAAACGTCTGCCTAGCTCTAGAACGGCAGAGAGCGATCATAACCGTTCAAACGTTCGTCTAGCTCTCGAACGGCAGATAGAAATCATAACGGTTGAAACGTTTGCCTAGCTCTCGAACGGCAGACAGCGATCATAACCGTCCAAGCGTCCGTCTAGCTCTCGAACCGCAGAGAGCGATCATAACCGATCCAAACGTCCGTCTAGCTCTCGAACGGCAGAGAGCGATCATAACCGTCCAAATGTCCGTCTAGCTCTCGAACGGCAGGGAGCGATCATAACCGTCCAAACATCAGTCTAGCTCTCGAACGGCAGGAAGCGATCATAACGGTTGAAACGTCTGCCTGGCTCTAGAATGGCAGAGACCAATCATAACCGTCCAAACATCAGTCTAGCTCTCGAACGGCAGGAAGCGATCATAACTGTCCAAACGTCCGTCTAACTCTCGAACGGCAGAAAGACATACTTACATTTTATTGTTTAGAACACCCATTTCCATACATCCGAAGTTATCATGGTGTTTGATACGAACTGCACTTTTCATATTTATTTGTTTAAGCATATACCTCTGAGGAAAAACGGTTATGGTGGTGAGCACGTCTATGTTTTAAGGGTATTTTCCGGATCCATCGTCACAGACTCCTGCTTCACATTATTGTAACTTTATACACAATCGTTGGTTTGTAGACCAACTAAATTTGTTGTCTATTTTCACGGGTAGAAACTAAGTTCTGCGATTTTAATCGAATAGCGGCTTAAAGCCTTTATATGCTGATGTTTAGTAATAGCCCGAGTACTCTGCCCTTCGAGAGCTAGACAGACATTTGGACGGTTATAATTTCTGTCTGCCCAAATGTCATTCTTTCTTGAGCGGCAGAGTACATAGGCTACTGTAAATAACAACAAATACAAAAAGTAACAAATGAAAACAAATAAAAAATAAAAATAAAGAAGAAAATGCACTCACAAACGTCCTGATGTTTTTTTTCCTGAGTTATTTTAAACGTCAAGTTGAAATATATGTATACAAGTAAGAAATAAAGCACATGCGTATTTGCACAGTAAACCAGGAGTGGTGTCTACTTACACTACCAAATGATATACAGAAACCGAAGAACCAATTGGGAAAGCTGTTATTTTTATACAAGTGCAGTTACGTTATACACCGACTAACGAGCCAACCACAGAACGTGTCTTTCTGACTTTGTCCACTTGGATGCGTCTCTTACCCTTAGCCACTAAGAAACCAATCGAATAATAATAATAATTAAATGTGATGTATGTTACACTTTTCTCAGGAAAAAAATATTTTAATTGGAAACGATGGGCTAGTGCATCCGTTGAAGTAAATTGACGTTAACGTTATAAAATAAAACAGATGGATGCTGCATATCAACATTTCCAGGCAGAACTTGTCTTATCCGAACATTTATTGAAGTATTAATAGGAAGGAAAGAAATACTTTATTTAACAACGGTCTCAACACATTTTATTTACGATTATATCGCGTTAGACATATGGTTAAGGACTACACATATATTAAGAGAGGAAACTCGCTGTCGCCACTCCATGGGCTACTCGTTTCGATTAGTAGCAAGGTATCTTTTATATGCACTATCCCACAAACAGGATAGTACATACCACAGCCTTTGTTACAACAATTGTGGAACACTTGCTAGAACGAGACATAGCTAAATGGGTTCACCGACGGGAATCGATTCTAGATCGATCGCGCATCAGGCGAGCGCTGTAACGCCGCATAGGGCTCCCCGATGAGCTCTATGCGTCGTTAAAAAAAACACATAGCGTTCCAGTCCCATAGAGCTTCCGAGGAGTTCAATGCGTCGTTAAAGAACCACACAGAGCTCCAGTTCCATATAGCTTCCAAGGAGCTCTATGCGTCGTTAAAGAACCACATAGAGCTCCTGTCCCATAGAGCTTCCGGGGAGGTCAATGCATCGTTAATGAACCACACAGAGCTCCAGTCCCATAGAGCTTTCCGATGAGCTCAATGCGTCGTTAAAGAACCACATAG
Source organism: Gigantopelta aegis (assembly GCF_016097555.1). Lineage (NCBI taxonomy): Eukaryota > Metazoa > Mollusca > Gastropoda > Neomphalida > Peltospiridae > Gigantopelta > Gigantopelta aegis. The sequence goes on from NW_024536175.1 coordinate 3,234, forward strand.
AGCTCCAGTCCCATAGAGCTTTCCGATGAGCTCAATGCGTCGTTAAAGAACCACATAGAGCTCCTGTCCCATAGAGCTTCCGATGAGCTGAATCCGTCGTTAATGAACCACACAGAGCTCCAGTCCCATAGAGCTTCCGATGAGCTGAATCCGTCGTTAATGAACCACACAGAGCTCCTGTCCCATAGAGCTTCCGAGGAGCTCAATGCGTCGTTAATGAACCACACAGAGCTCCTGTCCCATATAGCTTCCGAGGAGCTCAATGCGTCGTTAAAGAACCACATAGAGCTCCTGTCCCATAGAGCGTCCGAGGAGCTCAAGGCGTCGTTAATGAACCACATAGAGCTCCTGTCCCATAGAGCTTCCGAGGAGCTCTATGCGTCGTTAAAGAACCACATAGAGCTCCTGTCCCATAGAGCGTCCGAGGAGCTCTATGCGTCGTTAAAGAACCACATAGAGCTCCAGTCCCATATAGCTTCCGAGGAGCTCTATGCGTCGTTAAAGAACCACATAGAGCTCCAGTCCCATATAGCTTCCGAGGAGCTCTATGCGTCGTTAAAGAACCACATAGAGCTCCTGTCCCATAGAGCGTCCGAGGAGCTCAATGCGTCGTTAATGAACCACATAGAGCTCCTGTCCCATATAGCTTCCGAGGAGCTCAATGCGTCGTTAATGAACCACATAGAGCTCCTGTCCCATGGAGCTTCAGAGGAGCTCAATGCGTCGTTAAAGAACCACATAGAGCTCCTGTCCCATAGAGCGTCCGAGGAGCTCAAGGCGTCGTTAATGAACCACATAGAGATCCTGTCCCATAGAGCTTCCGAGGAGCTCACTGCGTCTTTAATGAACCACATAGAGCTCCAGTCCCATAGAGCTTCCGAGGAGCTCTATGCGTCGTTAAAGAACCACATAAAGCTCCTGCCCCATAGAGCTTCCGAGGAGCTCTATGCGTCGTTAAAGACAACACCGATTTTGAGAGGAAACCCGCTGTCTCCACTACATGGGACCCCTTTCCGATTAGCAGCAAGTGATCTTTGATTTGCGCCTCCCACAGGCAGGATAGCGCACACCATGGCCTTTGTTGAACCAGTTATGGATCACTGGTCGGTGCAAGTGGTTTACACCTACCCACTGAGCCTTGCCGAGCACTCACTTAGGGTTTGGAGTCGGTATCTGGATTAAAAAACCCATGCCTCGACTGGGATCCGAACCCAGTACCTACCAGCCTGTAGACCGATGATCTAACCACGATGCCATCGAGGCCGGTTTGCGAGATGACAAATGCGTATGAGATTACTGGCATGGTGAATTCCGTCTCTTACACATGCAGGAGTCTACTGTGCGATATAATAATGGATCACATTCACTTGGGGACATGTAGGTAAAACCAAAATACCTTTCGCTACGACGTCCAGTATAGACGCTGCTGCGACAAAATGGCACACCGCATGATCAATATTTAAAAAAAAAAAAAAAAAAAAAAAAAATACTAGAATTCGTAGAGTATCATAGACATTTGAATTATCTATGTTTCCATACGTAGTGGATTCTTAACGAAGTCTAAATGTTACGTACTGTAAGATATTGATCATGCAGTGTACAATTTGGTCGTAGCGCCACCTATACTGAAGTTCGTAGCGAACCACCCTTTCGTTTTACCTAGTTGGTCCCACGTGACAAGGGACGGGACGTAGTCCAGTGGTAAAGCGCTCGCTTTGATACGCGGTCGCTTTCGGATCGATCCCCGTCGGCTCCAACCAGCGCAACACGACTGATAGGATGTGGTATTTGTTATTTTGTCTGTGAGATGGTGCATATAAAGATCCCTTGCTGCTAATCGAAAAATAGTAGCCCATGGAGTGGCGACAGCGAGTTTCCTGTCTCAATATCTGTGTGTTCCTTAGCCATAATTGTCCGACGTCATACAACCGTAAATAAAATGTGTTGAGTGCGTCGTTAAATAAAACCTGTCCTTCCTTCCCATGAGACATTGATGAAAAGGCTTCTGGAAGAAGATATTCATCAAGAATTGGGTATCGTTGAAATACTTCAGTCCACAACGCAAGAATAGCCATGATGATTATTGAGATACCGCATATGATGGTGTTAAGGGATGTGCTGATCACAGTGAGTATTTTCGGAAGTGGGGAGCTCTATGCGTCAAGGTGAAAGACCAGTTTTAAAGTTGATGTGTACCTTCGACTCCTAGAGCTCGCTGGAGCTGTTTACCTTGTGGCCTAACGCATAGCGCCCCCAGAACGTAGATGTTTAAAGGAAGTAGATATAAGACGCAAATCAATATTATAGTCTGGTTGTAAGAAGACGAAAACTAATGAATGTGAAAATGTACTTTGTTCGCCATTTAAAATTAAAAAAAAAAAATCATAATGTGTTTTGCTCGTTTCGTGTTTTAATCCATTCTAAGTAACAACTGATGTCATATTAGATAGCCCATTAGCCTAACATGTAATTAAAATACACAACAACAAAAAACAACAAACCCGACTACAAATCATTAACATTGTGATGTTTTACAATATCAATATCAGACAACAGCGTTACCTTTGTGACTATTGCAATCATTATATACATATACCGTGAAACCGCTCTAACGACCAGCTTGTCATAACGACCAATATTTTAAAGACCGGACTGTTTTATTTAACGACGCGCTCAACACATTTTATTTACGTTTATATGGCGTCTGTCATATGGTTAAGGACCACACACATTTTGGAAGAGGAAACCCGCTTTCGCCACTTCATGGACTCCTCCTTTCGATTAACTGCAAGAGATATTTTATATGCACCATTCCACAGGCTGGGTAACACATACCACGAACTGCGATGTACCAGTCGTGGTGCACTGGCTGGAGAGAGAAATAGCCCAATAGTATAAGCGCGATCATATGATTCGGACGGTAAACACACTAAACTTTATAAAACAGATTGTTGGATATAAACAAGTATAAAGGCGCTTAAATAAAATTCGTTCAAGTAATTTTCGGACACCACCCGAATTTATAGGACAGCTCTTGTCACTTTTTTAATACTGTTTTTACATGAACATTTTTCCATTTAGTAGCAACTATTGATAAATGAAGCGATTTATTAAATAATAGATGGAGTGGACATGCTACAGGAATGTCTACCTGTATCAACAATTCCTCAATAGGTTATTTTTAAAGGGACATTCCTGAGTTTGCTGCATTGTAAGATGGTTCTGACTAATAAAATATTTCTACGATTACACTTGCATATTAAATATAGTTTCTTGTTTAGAATATCGGTGTCTGTATATTCAATGCTTTTCTGGTCGTCTTAACATTTGTAAGAAGCCTGGAATTTGTCTTCAAATAATTTCGTTTGCAAATACAATGAAATTTAGCCTAGTACAAATGTTAGAACGATCAGAAACACGTTTAATATACAGCGACTAAAATTGTATACAGAAAAACTATATTTGATATGTAATTACAATCGTTAAAAGTCTCTGTTAGTCGATAACATCTTAAAAATTGCAGAGAACTCAGGAATGTGTCGTTAATAATTGTACTTTATCCATGCTCAAAATAAGGCAGCAGTTGATTTTCCTTGTCTACCGACGGACTGATATCTATGGGTTTGTTTAGTACTTCCGATGTTTCGAAGCCTGTAGAACATGAGACTACGTTCTCTTCAGGTATAATTGTTTGCGATTTTCAAGATTTCATTAGTTTTGTTTAATATAAGGCCACAACGTTGTTTTATTTCCGGAGCATAATTCTGCAAGTTTACTATTTAGTGTTCTATTATATTCTTCCTTCGCAATTTTGTTTTCATATTGTTATTTTTTGTTTTGAACAGATAATAAATGTTTATGCACCGATGGTTTGAAGCAATAATATATCTTAATATAACGAGATCTCAGATCTATATCAAATGGGCATATCAATTTAATTATATTCATCTTCTATGTCGTCCTTATTGCACAATTTATATTTTCTTTCTTATATTTCTATGACATAATATCTCCCTTGTTCAATGAGCAGTTGATGGAAAGGAACACGAAATTTTGGAATTGGTGTTGGATAGCAGTCAAAAGTTTATACTCTAAGTTAATATTGTGTAGAAAAGGTGACTGTCAACTGTTTATATATATATATATATATATATATATATATATATATTATATATATATATATATATATATATATATATATATATATAATTTTAGACACTTACTGTAACATATATATATATATATATATATATATATATATATATATATATATATAATATATATATATATATATATATATATACACATATATATATATATTATATACATATGTATACATATGTATATACATGTGTAATACCTATATATATATATATATATATATATATATATATATATATATCTATATATATATATATATATCTATAGGATTATATATAATAGAGATATCTATATATATATAATATATAGATATATATATATATATAGGTATATATATATCTATATATCTCTATATATATATCTTGTATATATATAGAGATCTATATATAGATCTATATGATATATATATATATCTCTATATATATCTCTGTATATCTATATATCTATATCTCTATCTAGAGTAGCTATATATCTATATATATATATATCTATATATATATATATATATATATATCTATATATATATATATTATATGTTACAGTAATTGTCTAACTATTTTAAAGCAATTTATAAATTGCCTGATCACTCAGTCAATTTACTAAGTGCCTGCAGTGTCCAGGCATCTTATAAATTGCTTGGAAAACGAGCCCCTTTATTTAACAGATTGAGTGAAATGTGTGAGATGAAACGCATGATGCGCATTTTGACACTATTGACACTATTCCTCAGAGATGGCAGACAATATGGAAGCTATGTTTCGCAAGGAGTTGTTAAACAGAAGTAATTCTGATTCCAAATCATTGCTACTGACTAAAGTAGAATATGTTTTGTTGTTAGAAGACGTTAAGGTAGCTGCCTAATCTGAAAAGAAGTCTAACCTTCAATATTACATCCTGGGCAGAAAACGAGATCCTACGATTTTGTCTACTTCACTGATATATATGACATGTTTGACATCATAAAGCGTGCCCATGATTCAAATGGATATGGTGGCCGAGATAAGATGATGAACAATGATGTAGAACTAAGAAACGTGCTTATAAACCTTAAAGTCTAAACTTTAACGTCATGGCAACGCCATTCAAATAGTCTGGACTTTATTAAAGTCTAGACTTTAAGTTTCATAAGCACGGGCCCAGGTGTGTGAGTTGTATATACAAGCGAGGAGGAGGGATCAGGCTGGCATGTCCGCCATGGGAGGACAACCAGGTCTGTCAGTTGTATATGCAAACGAGAAGGGATCACGCTGGCATGTCCGTCATGGGAGGACAACCAGGTGTGTGAGTTGTATATGCAAGCGAGGAGGGATCAGGCTGGCATGCCCGTCATGGGAGGACAACCAGGTGTGTGAGTTGTATATGCAAGCGAGGAGGGATCAGGCTGGCATGCCCGTCATGGGAGGACAACCAGGTGTGTGACTTGTATATGCAAGCGAGGAGGGATCAGGCTGGCATGTCCGTCATGGGAGGACAACCAGGTGTGTGACTTGTATATGCAAGCGAGGAGGGATCAGGCTGGCATGTCCGTCATGGGAGGACAACCAGGTGTGTGAGTTGTATATGCAAGCGAGGAGGGATCAGGCTGGCATGACCGTCATGGGAGGACAACCAGGTGTGGGAGTTGTATATGCAAGCGAGGAGGAGGGATCAGGTTGGCATGCCCATCATGGGAGGACAACCAGGTGTGTGAGTTGTATATGCAAGCGAGGAGCTGGGGTCCGACTTGCATGTCCGTCATGGGAGCCAACACTCGGCCAGCTATGATTAACTCAACATACACACACGCATTAGAGACACCAACTCGAACATTCACAACCACAGATAAAAGTTGTTGTTTTTTGTTTATCGACACCACTAGAGCACGCCAGCTATGATTAACTCAACATACACACCCACATCCATGTCCGGGCATATTGGTGACATTCGACCCAGGATGTTATCTTTGTATTTTATACAGACACAACTATACAGAGTTTAACTATATTGCAGCAATGAAAACACTATATGTTATGCAACGGTTACCAAGCACATACGGAATATACATTTAATGTCATTCAGTTATACACTACGTTGTTATCCATTTCGATATTCTTTCGTTTTCATTTTGTGTCAACCTCCTCCCTTACCACCCTCCCAGCCATTTTGTTTTCTTACTTTGTTTTCGAAAATTAAAGTACAAGTTGATGGTTCGTATAGAAGAAGGAAATGTTTTATTTCTGACGACGCACTCAACACATTTTATTTACGGTTATATAGCGTCGGATATATGGTTAAGTGCCACACAAATATTCCGGGAGGAATCCCGCTGTTGCCACTTCATGGGTTACTATTTTCGACTAACAGCAAAGGATCTTTTATATGTATCACCCCATAGATAGGATAGCACATACCACGGCTTTTGATTGTACCAGTCATGGTGCACTGGCTTGTGCGAGAAATAGCCCAATGGGCCAACTGATGGAGATCGATCCCAAACCGACTGTGCATCGAGCGAGCACTTTACCAGTGGGCTAAGTCTCGCCCGTGGTTCGTATAGATGAGTAGTATATTTTTTACGTAACGGGGACAACAATGGGAATACAATGGAAACGCCTCCAATACAATGGATATGCATCTCCGGAACAATGGCTCCATGCCTCCGGAACAATGGCGATGTCACCTATTGTTCGCCTATAGTACAATGGCGATGTCTCCTATTGTTCGTCTTAACACAATGGCGATGTCACGGATTGTTGACATTAGTACAATAGAAATGCACATATTGTTCGCCGGTATAATGGGTGTCAGACACCTATTTTTACGATGAACTAGTTTCGAGTTTTATTTATAGATACTACGAAATACGTGGTGAAACTGTTTACTTTGAATCGTGGATGGTTTTTAATGATTTATTTATAGTTGTGTACTTGAAATGTAAATATTAAGCTGTCTGGTTTCATTTTAATATATCGATAATACCGTTCCAATTTTTTTTTCTTCTCGAATATCATCTAATTAAATTAAATTTTAGTTAAACCGTTAGACCGACGTCAAGTTTCCTGTTAAAACTGACAAAAATAAGAGT
>NW_024536176.1:0-10076 GCF_016097555.1 Gigantopelta aegis
TAGTGTGAATAATTTTACATGGAACTCGGATTCCTAGTATTCCATCCTTACCTTAATCAATTGGTTACAATAATTAATTGTTATTTATCATATACATTACCCAAGTAAGATTCCATTTGACATACCACCCATCTGCTGATGAGTGCCTTTGCTTACCTATTGTCCAAAGTGTAATGGAAGATTGTTAAGAATGTCCCAACCTCTGAATATCTAAAGGAAGAAAACACTGTCAACTAGGCTGCTTCTCTTACCAGTATACCACACATGCAACGTTAAAATAAATGATTTTTCATGAACATTTTGGTTGCATACATTCACTACAACCTACATTACAGGTGTATATACTGTGTATAATCGTATATAACCCATAAGTTAACAGTCCTTGGCCCCAGCACTAGATTTTGTCTACGAATAGAGCAAATCATACTTTCCCACCAGTTAAATAACTTCAATAGACTATGTATTTAATGAAGTTTCCGTTTTTAGCCAAATGAACAGTCAATTCACAATTGTCCTTAAGTAATGAAAACAGTAAGATTTCCTTTTTGCATCAATAAACTTACCTGCTACATTGAACCTATATAACCAAAATTATAGTATTTTAAAAAACCAACTCGTCAATTTTACTAATATTATGTTGTGTTTGTTTGTGCACGATGGCACCCCCTCAGAGATCCTAAACAAAGAAATATTGTCCTGGTCCCCCATTAATATTAGCTGAGTTAACTTGTTCAGGACAGATTATATTTATTTAGAGGTTGTTTGGATAGTTAATCATGATTCCCAATATTTCCATGACTTGATTAACCAGGTCCTGAAATCATTTAAAACAATTATTACTTAGATTCAATATAGAATAACCAACCAAATGAATATTTAAATAGGTACTCCTTAAATGTATGATTCAGTTGTTAATTATAAAATCCTTGTATCATATCGCTGTATCTATCATGTCTATCGCAAAGACTATCTCCATCTCTATATATAAGGAGATATCCTTTGGTATATGATTGCCATATTACTCGTCAGTGTAATATGATTAAAGCATGCATCCTATAAACAGATTAATCTGTTCTTTAACAAACTAATTTGTAGGCTCATCACATGGATGGATTGGCTATGGTACTCGGTAATGGTATTCATTTTTTTAATATACTTAAACCACAGTTTTACTATAACTTCATATTCTAATTTGTAGCATTCGTGGATTGATTGGTTGGACAATCTATAGTTAATGTGGAATTTAACTCCCTGTATACACATTATGTTGGTATAACATAAAGTATAAATTACAAATAACAAATCATATAGTGTTGCACTATAAACTAAAGATTCCTAGTAATCCATCTGTGCATTGGCTATAAATCAGTGTTACAAAGAGCAAACAAAAAAAAAAGAGGGGACCACAATAATTAACTTACCAGTGATATACCGTATAGCGTTTTTTTTTCGGGGGGGGGGTAAAATTTTTCGTGGTTTTTCGGTGGTTGAGCAACAACACGAAATATTTCCCCAAAAAGTTAATTAGTTTTCAATGTGCCACGGGCGCCCTCAATACCGGACAACGTGGTTTGCACGCACGTTGTGAAATCAGCGGCTTATGCCTTAATTTCGATACTTCCAAGAGCACTCAAGAGGGAAAAGACAACCCAACCTACCCAATCCTCATGGTCCCTTTAGCACCACTGTACCATACACTTTGGCCAACTACAAAGTATCGTTCTGTTTAAGAGTCCAGAACAACAACAAGAGAGGCCCATATTCCAAGTTACACTCCTTGAACAGAAGTCTATGATCGGAAAGAGAGCTGCTGTACACGTTGGTGTACGCCATTTGTACAACCACGTGTATAAGGGGTGTGGTTTAGACATAGATCGCTCGACCAGAACACGAAATTTTTACCAGAATCACCAAATTTTTTTTGACCATCCACGAAAATTTTGGCCCCCACGAAATACCCTCTATAAAAACGGTATGATGCATGTCTGTTTGTTCTATTTGTTGTAATATTGCCATTTATATACTATTAGTATATAAGAGCAACCAAGTTTTTTGCAAACACCACTACATACAAATTACAACAACAAAATAAATTAACAAAAATAATTATAAACTATACTACAGCAGAACAATGGCAGCAACAAAAATTATATATATAAATTCAGTTTTGCATCTCATTTCATTTATTACATCCATTAACATTTGTATAATAGCTATACCTATCATAATAAAGACTGAACCTAACGGATAGTAACAGTTTCCCGAGGAACAAACCGGAGTATTGGCAATACCACATGGAGTCAAAATTCCCGAAAGGACGAAAAGAGGACCTGTACACACCCATGTTACCTGCTATATTGGGTCACATAACGTTGACAAGTACCGTTCAGTACCTGAGGGTTTTGAGTGTATTTCCTGGTTTCCTGGGCAATTCTCCGTACATGTACTGGTAAGTAACCAATAGTACCTGCAGTAACTCCCACTTAAATAATGTGGGATATCCACAGATACATCTTGCTTGATTGATTTTCCCACATGTAAAATCATTACTAAAAGAATGCGAGGTGCTGCCTTAATACATTATACTATATTAACATACATTTGCTTCCTTACACTTGACTAGCACAGAAGCAGTTTAGGTTGTTTGATTAATTCACACGATATACAAATTTTACAGTGATACAAGGATAGACTCCTCGCCAGTAATCCGTCAGTTACGAAATTCTGGAATCGAAATTCCAAACACACACTAGATAAATCGTAGGGCCTCAGTAACAATTGACATCTTCTTGGTTTTCTGATCTCAGACACAATACTTAGGTATAGCACCAACAACTGCTATGGAAACTAAAACCCCAACCGAGAACCACAGTATTAGAGGAACCCATTGTGATCAACATTACTTAATGACTACAGCAGAATGAATCAATATACACTCTTTATTGAAGTCGGTTGGATGTATCAAAATTTTGTCCTGAAGAGACTTTAAATAGATGGTCTTTATACCCTGTGTAATTAATTTAAAATATTAATATTCTAGGTACTAATGTATAAAATATTATAAGGTTTTAAATACAATCCAGATATCATTGGGTGTGACTTCCTACCGGATGTAGGTGAATAATACATGACTATCCTTTGTCCAGGTTTTACTTAAGGTAATTATATAACCAAGGGTATCGCATATCTAATACAAAGCAATCATCAAGTTACATGTACAACTAACTACTAATTGTAGGCTTTAGTAAGTTTCCCCAACATATCATAATCATTTAATCAGAAAACGACAAGTACATTTTTGTTGATGTCATTATTAACAAAGCCTATATAACCACCATATCTACTCCATTATGTGTGGTTAACAATTAGTGACGCATTCCTATAACAAGTGGTACAGATCATAGCTATATAAACCATAAATCTTTTATTATTATTATATTTACAATAATGTTATAATCATAGTTTTTATTAATAAAATCCATAGATGCCCTTTGACACATCCTACTAGTCTACGTAGTATCAAATGTAGACTTGTTTGCTACTAAGGAATTGGAGGTTAAGTAATACAAAGCACTATTGATGTTATAACTAGGTTATGTCCTTGTCAATAAGCAAAAATGCACAAAGTCCAAAATTTCTAAACGGAAGGAAACCCAATCACCTAGGCTAGCTACCTATACACAAGGTCGAATACCATGATGTTAAAATAAATTAATTGTTTCCTAGAACATTTTGGTTGACATATATCCTTCTAAAATACATTGAAGTTTATATATGTGTATAATATGATTCTATAGTACTCCGCCCTGCCTGGCCCAGCACTTTACCCTTGTCCAAAGAATCAATATCTCATAGTAATTTCAACAAGTAGCTTAATATGATGATGTTTGACTTTAGTTCTATCATAGAACATCATATCTAGTGTATGAACAACAGAATGATGTTTACTTTTTATCAAAATATGTTTACTATACCATGAAACTTGTACAACCCATAAGTTACCACTTATCAATTAACAGTGAATGGTATATGTTGCACATGTACCACCCACCTCACAGAACATATGTAATTTGAAGGAGATACATGATCCATAGCTAATATTAACCCAACCTCCCTTGTTTCAGGACTTATTTGGTATATATGTTTTTCTTCATTTGTTGTAATGTACTTTATATATGATTCAATATTTAGTGATTAATAAACGATCATAAAATCTTTAAAAAGGAATATTGAATTGATTAGATACAGATTACGGTCCTTTAAACCAATAAACTCAATTTCTAATGGGAGAGTGTATGCATATCAATTATCTTCAAGTTAACATGGTTATATATATATCTATATATCCTATATATATATATTTATATAAGAGAATCCCTTTCTACTATAATCAAATCAAATCTCCTTAGAACCAGAAACAAAGGCTACTAACGAAGGAAGTGACCTTTGGAAACAGACTCTCGTGAATAGAATAGAATACTAGTCCTACAAATTTCCGCTAATGATCCTACGTTTCCTTTCCTCCTGAACTATACTTTATCACTAATAAAATGGCGTCTCCAACGTGGCTACTTTCCCAAGCCTTTACTAAATCACTACTGACTACTATTTCATTATTAAAGCGCTCGAAATAAGACATTCTGAAAGAAAAACACACTACAAGTTAATCAAGTAACAAAGTATTTACACTTAATATGAACAATGTTAACAATTGGCAGTCAAAAGATATTAACATATACAAATTCAGTTTTCAGTAGTTACACCAGTATATTTTGAATAATAGCTATAGCTATCATAATCAAGACTGAACTACGCAAAATAGTAAACAGTGTTCCAGAGAACAAGGAGTGGTTATCAGGGAATAACCACATGAAGTAGAGAGTAAGCTAGGACGAAGAAAGAGGACTAGCACAACATACCCATGTAATTTTGCCCATTGGGGTTCACATTAACGTTTACAAGCACCTTTAACACAGTAGTTTATATCAGCATTGTTTATGGTGGTGGACAGATACTTGATAATGTAATCATAATTACACATAATCCCTGCAGTTGTTCCCGTAAAGATTAACGAAGCAAAATTCTTATTGATCTTTCACACCTCCCATAATTAAAAGCCGTAGGCATATGAACTCTCATTACGACAATTGAAATATGCTGCAAAAATGCACCTTGCATTAACTACACAGAAGGTAGTCAGTTTTTTACTATATTATATCAGGACAGCATTTTATCAGGTAATCACCATTGGAAGATATCTGATCTAGGTGCTGCAAAAATCACCATGCATGAATTGATAGTAACTACGCAGTACAGTTGACATCAGCTTGCTTGAATTGGTTTTTTCTGATCGTGCATCTTGGTTATCTCACTACTATTGAGAATAAAAGCACAACAGAGACAAAACTCCTTGGGAAGCCATTATAATCCAACAATCCTTAATATACTGCAACGATGTTATACAATATATATACTTTTCTATTGAATGTGGTAACTCGTACGGGAGGCCGAAGGCGGACAATCTCTACTTCGTACTTTCATGTTCCTGCTTTAAAATTTTTCCCAAATATTTCCCAATTCAATTCTATTTTCTATCCTTTGAATGGTAATATTTTACAATTAAATGCTAAATCCATCCACACCTAACTGGAAACAAGTCGCTTCGCTCCATTACTAAAGAGACACACTCCGCGCCTCGAGCTTCAACCGATAGAAAATAGCAATTGGAAATTGGAATATTTTCGGATAACCTGCAAAGTAGAATATGAAATTACGAAGAGACAATGGATGGCCGCCTTCGGCTTCCGTAAGAAAAAAGCGAACGGCCCTTTAGAACCGACCTCGTGAATAGAATAGAACCACTGGTCTACAAATTTCCCTAATAGCAAATATATAATTATATATAATTAATAAAAGGCGTCCTCCTATAACAGTGGCTACATTTCCAATCATTACTTTCAATTATTAAAAAGCGCTAGAAACCAGACTTCTGAAAGAGGACACATCATGTTTGAAAACACACCTTCTGTGTAAAAATAATCTTTATATAAACCTTCCATTTATAGTTATCACATTTCTTTCCGATTTTGAACGTTTCTTCATTTGCAATTGGACCTATTGGGTTTGCTTGTACCAAAATTTTGTCCTCTAAATCTTGTTCTGTCTCAAGACACACGAGATAGAGGTTGTTCATCTCCTTATAATACTGTATGGTTCCGATTTCAAATTATTAATCATTATTACTGCATTATAATTTATTATATACCCATACTGCATAATAACTATTATAATTTTCTCTATACCTGAAGTTAAACGCCTAGGTTGTGACCTCATAATTATACAGTGTCAAGTAGCACAATATTTATTGGTACGTATAGTCATGAGCAATAAACTAAATAAAAATTTTTTTTTTCAACATTCTGTTATGTTACTTCTCGAGCAATGTAGATATCTTTCACTAATCCTATTTTTTTGAATTTACTACTAAATAATCGGTAAATACATTAATATAATTTGTTCATTCAGTTACATAAAATAACTATACTTAATTGACAAGAAGATGCATTCTAATCTACAGCTACAAAAAGCACATAATTTAATACTTTAAAGAATAATTTTTAATACACACTTTTATGATTCAGTTTATTTTAATTGACCATTGAACAAGTTTGTACATTAATCCCTAGCCACAACTATCATAATAATGAGTGTACCACCATAGTGGCTGTTCTGGAAGTGTGCTGCAGAAGGAACCGGTGTTGTCCCAGATGGATTTGGATGTTTCAGAAGGACTTAGTGTTTTAGATGTGACTTGTGTTTTTTAGAAGGACTTGATGTTTTTAGAAGACTTGAGGTTTTAGAAGAATTTTGGTGGTTTTTAGAGGGTACTTGGTGTTTTAGAAGAACTTGTGTTTTTAGGGAGGGACAAGGATCAGTATCGTTATATTACCATGAGGTCAACATTAAAAGCTGCATCAAGAAAAAAATGTTACAGCACCCCATGTATTCTGGCAAATTGAATTACACTATCTTGACCAAGGAACCTTCGACAACAATAATTTCTTTGTACTGTATTGTTATTAGATACTAAGATTATTGTGAAGGCCATATATAAACAGTGTGATCCTATAGTCAAACCAATTCTCTCGAATTTACTTCCATGGAAATACATGAACAACAGCAAAAATGTTTGATTGATTTTTGCACACAAGCCCAGATCCTTAATATCACGTGCACTGAAATCAGGTCACTGGAGATATCACAAATAAGTGCTGCACTATAAGAGAGTTGCATTGTAGCAGCCAATAGGTTATCAAGATTTGATTAAGATGAATTTAAAAGGTTTGTTGATGCATTAGCAAAGATATAATCATACTGAGACAATTGCTTTAATAAACCTGTTGTGTTTAACCATCCAGAGACAATTTGACAATCAGTAGCCATTCTGATCACAATGTAGATACAGCAGCAAAAAAGGGTTAAAAAACAACAAGAAAGAGACAGAATTTTGAACCTCCATTATTCCCAAACAGATTTCACGTTAATTGTCAGCAGAAAAATGGAGTCTTTATTGTGCTTAAGACCCCAAGTGCGGGTTTACTAGGTAGGTTATGGTCACCTCTTTTATTTTGTATAAACCTATGGATGTAATACTATTTTCGAGTTTAAGTAATATTAATTAGGGATCTACACTGTCCTTGTTACGCAACTGATATAGTATCTTTTCCACTTTTATTCAGTGACATATTAGTAAGGTAGGTATTAGTTGTGACAATAGTAATATATCTAGATTGTACAGATTGTCGCAGAAATAAGGTATATTTACATATCAATCAGATATTCCATATAATATAAGTCTCATGAGGGTAATAACAATTCGGTTGTTCCTTTGGATAGCATGCACAGAGAACACCAAATATGCAATAGAAAATATAGAGTTACTTTATCATCAGCAATTTACATATTTTTTTACTAATCTAGTTTCTATATTGTTTGTCCCAAAATTTGTCCCATGTATAAAGCTGCAAGCATTACATCTGTTTCCGTTTCTCATAAAGACAACCTGCTATATTGAAGAACCTTGACTACCTTTACATACCATTTTTTGATGAGTTTGTCACTTTTTTGAAACACATTTAACTGTCTGATATAATATTGACACTACCATTTTCACGCTTCCGTGAATAAAATAATTTTGTTAAAGTGACATAAATGTTCTCTTCTATAAATGGAATATATTTGATATAATAACATTAAAATGGATTAACATAATTGGAATGAATTTAAGTTTATAAAAGTGCACATGTAATAGAAGATGATACATTTTCACAACTTCCTTTGTATTATTGGTTCAGTAGTAAGTCACAAACACTTTGTCTCATATACTTATTACATTAGCAATGTAACCGATTATAGATGAACTAAGATGTTTGATACTTATTATTGAACAATTAACGGTGTTTGAAATTTATTAACAAATAAAAACCAGCTGATAAAGTATTATCTATTTGTTAGCTGCTAAAATGAAACTATTATTATATTTTCATCTAAAGCAAATTTCAACAAACAAAAACACTTTCTTTCTTCCAAGAGGGCAAGAAATGTCATAACACCATCAAAGAATATTCTCCTAAGATATACAGGGGGTGAGCTGAAAAACCTTCATACCAAACACATAGTTTTAACCTGATTGTTTCTTAATAACTGAATTTGTTTAATTTGATTTTGACTCAT
This sequence comes from Gigantopelta aegis, assembly GCF_016097555.1. Taxonomy (NCBI): domain Eukaryota; kingdom Metazoa; phylum Mollusca; class Gastropoda; order Neomphalida; family Peltospiridae; genus Gigantopelta; species Gigantopelta aegis. Next base: position 8,734 of record NW_024536176.1, read on the forward strand.
TAGAAAGGTATAAGAGTTTATTAGTGACTGACATAACTTTGGTATTACAGGGTTCCATTGATAGTTTCTAGTGGTGGGTATTATTGGTTACCCACAACTAGAACCTATAATGGACATTGTAATACCAAATTATAGTCATCACTAATAAATACAATGTTCCCTTAATACTACATCTAATGATAATGTCCTTGTATTATTAGTGTCCAATCTTTCTTCATATAAATAAATAACTAGTCTAATAGTTAATACTGTATCATGTGTAAACTAATTAATTAAGTGGATAAACTATATATTGACTATACCAAAAGCTTGAAACACAATTCTTTAGAATATAATTAAGAATAAAACAAATTTCAAATGACTTAAAAGGGTAAGAGACCTAAATGAATCTATTCATTTCATTTCATTTAACCAACTAATTAAAATAAAATTATGATATGTGAACACAAATAAAAAACTACACATGAAACTACCAATATTATTAATATGGAGTTATCATTTTCAATTTCACGTTTGATTGTTCAAATGGTTAGTTTAGTAAAGTATCCATCTAAAAGACCCATTGCCATCATAAATCCCAACAATTTTTTTTGCCGTACCCGGAGGACAGCATAGCCAGAATAACCTGATGTTGTTTTGCTGCGCCTAATTCAAATTTTATCACATCTTCAAAGTAACCATATTTGGTTGCACCCCCAATTGTAAATTTGACTGTAGCTGTTTGCATTACGAAACATCAATGACTTTCCATATCATCGAACAATTCAGCAGACATTCCCTCCTAAAAATGGCACCTTTTCATATCACCAACAGATCACGAATGACACCAGGTCCCCAATGTCTTTGATTTTAGGAATCACCTTGTTCAACATGTACATCAGCCCAAGCAAGATCTTGTTTAAGCATACGTAGGATTATCTTTCAGTTGTTTTGTGTCATATAATGTTACGGGTGGGAATGTGACCAGTGACAGTGGCACCAGTATCTTCAAAACATCACCATGGTTCATGACGAGCATACATCCTTTTTTCCAATATTGTCATCATCAAACTCAGTCACAGCAGCATGCTCCAGAGAGCAATCGATACTTACATTTGTTATTGTGTATATGACACCCAATTAGCCGCTTGCTTAATATCTTTCTGTTTTCAATCTGACTTCCTCTCTTTAAAACGCGAGCAAAGAGATAATCTCTCCATCCTCAACAACTTGAACTGGTAGTTTCAACTACGTTTTTTGTCTTCCTTCCTCAATGACACAGATTTTGGCCGCCATACATCAGGTTTACACAATATGTTCGTTAAGTTTCCTAACAACACCAAACTAACACCCTTGCGTCCTGT
>NW_024536177.1:0-10695 GCF_016097555.1 Gigantopelta aegis
TTTTGTTACAAAATCTTCATTTTCAGTTGGTCGTCGTCAACAGACACATATCATGGTTGTATACCTATAGTAATTATCTGTAGGGCAATATTTCCATGCTAATATGCATTTCTAAGTACTGTTTTTGCCTGTTACCAAGTGGGATACATGTCTATAACAATAACTGATGTAGAGTTAAGTAATACTACAAGTCGGTCTCAATGAGAATATGAGCTATCATTGGCTAATTTTCCCTAAAATTAGTGTGTAAACATTTGTTTGCAAATGGCCCCTCCTATTTTGTGACTTTCACCATCCATCCAGACACTTTCTAATACTGTATCATTAAATCAGTCCCATATCCTTACTAAGCCTCCACTTATCATATCTAAAATGCAAAATTTTACAGTTTCTAGATTTTTTTGTTTTTCAAAAATTTCAATTTTAAGTATACTATTTTCATTAAAAATTAAGTAAATCTAATGGATTGACTTTTTTTTCCTTTTATATTCCTTTAAATATTCCAATCTTATCCAAGACCACCACTGTGCAGATGAAGACATATGTAGAGAAAAAATAGCTGCTTCATTGTAATGTCAAGGAAATTCCAAAAATTTGATTAAGTTATTACATTTTGAAAATTGGTGTCCCCTCAGAGTTTCCATTGCTAAAAATTGGCCATGGCAAGGCACTGTGTAGGTGTTTTAACACAGCCTCTGGTAGTATCTCAGTTTAAAGGTGACATAATAATAACCGATACTTACTGAGCAGTGCTTTAATATGGGTATATCATTGGCAATGCATTGTGTGGGCCAGGTTTTTAGGGGAAACATTGGGAGACTTGTCTGTGGTAATTCCGGCCCATGCAAAAGTAGTGCTTTTTTGTGTAAAATGGGGTGTACTCCGGCCTGGTTTAGAGGGTGTTTCTGTTTAAACCAATATGCTGGGGAGAAAGAGCTGGACAACAGGGGTTGTTCCTTTTCAGGGTATGTGGTACCCCCATGCAGGCAAAGGTAATACAAAACTGGCACGGGCCGGCTGATATTAATAAACAGTTATAGCCACTAAGGCTATATAGAAACATATAGCGAAATTAATTGTGGGTCTGAGGCCTGAGTATAGTTCACACATTACACCGGTTAAATGCTTGATTCTGATGAAAGTAGTATAACCAGAGAGGGTGAAATTACACTGACTGATTGTGCATACCACAAGGAATATGACACAATTTATTTATTTTCTAAATATTTTATTAAATTAAAAAAACTTTTTTTTGAATTTATTAAAAATTAAAATTAAAATTTTCAACTTTTAAATTTCAAATATCCGCCTCCAAAATAAGCATAAAATGACCTCTGATGTTACTACAGGTTGTTGCAATATTTTTTAACAGTTTTTGAGCTAATAATTTTGGTAAAAAGAGCAAAAGTTTGATTTTGTAGTCAATATTGAGATTTTAAATTTTTTTTACATATTGGAATTTTACAATGAGTTTCTCAATTAATTGCAAGTGGACAGAAGATTCCAAATATAAGGAATATATCCCTATAATGTAAATAACACTGTAAATAAAAGCGTATACAGTTTTTAACAAGATTAAGTACTCTAATTAAGACAGGTAACCTACAGTTATGGAAATTACCACACTTCAGAATTTTTCAAAAAATGGTCTTTTATCCTTAGAGAATCTAATAGGCTAATATTCTATGCTGTCTGAATGTAATGTATTGGGTTCAGTAATCAGATGCTGGTATACTTGTCAAGGGTTTATTGCAGAAAATGTGCCCAAAAAGGTTAACATTTGGCGTGTAATATACAGATGGCCAGAAGTAATCCATTTAGCAGATTCAGTGGTCCTTACACAAACATCACTTACAATCAAGAAATAATACACTGAGGTATCCCAGACACTGGCACATGCCTACACTTGTTAAACAGGTATCACTGGAAAACTGAAAAAATTATGGTTTGAAGTACCTCTTGGTAGGATTTATATAAGCATTTTTGATCACCAAAATCTTCATTTTCAAGCGTTGTGCAAACACAAAAAAAATATTATGGTGTATACCTAAGTAATATCGTAGGGCATATTCATATTAATATGCAGTTATATGGACTGGTGTGCCTTTTTACAAAGTGGATTTACATGTTCTAAGACAGTAAATGAAGTAGATGAAGTAAATACAGTAGGTCAAAATGGAATATGAAGGCCTATCCTGTCTAATTTTCTGTGAAATTAGTGTGTGAACATTTGTTGCAAAATGGCCCCTAATTTGTGGACTTTAACCATCCATCTGACACATTTCTAATAAATGTATATGATTCAGTCACCATATTTTGACTAAGCATCCACTTATCATATCTAAAATTGGGCAAATTGGACAGTTTTAGATTTTTTTGTTTTTTCAAAAATTTAAATTTAAGTTTAATATTTCATTAAAAATGAAGTAAAATCTAATGATTGATTTTTTTTTCCTTTAAATATTTCAAAATCTTTCCAAGACAACACTGGTGCAGATAGAACATATGTAGAAGAAAAAAATAGCTGCTCATTGTATGAAGAAATTCCAAAATTTTATAAATTTATTACATTTTGAATTTGGTGTCGCTTCAAGTTTTCCATTGCTAAAATTGGCCATGGCAAGGCACTGTGGTAGGTGTTTTTAACACAGCCTCTGTATACTCTCAGTTTAAAGGTGACATACCGATACTTCCGCGCATTGCTTTAATATGTATATCATTGGAATGCATTAGTGTGGGCCAGTTTTTAGGGGGAAAAATTGAATGATAGGCCTCAGATTACAGTTATCTTCCCATTTGGTTGTCAAAATCCGGAAGTTTCACCGCGCAAGTAGTCTGCTGTTTGACTGTGATTATTTCATGGCAGACAGCTATGAAGTTGGCAACTGTTTGACTGAAGTGGCAGGGGATAGCATGTAGTTTGTAAACATGTGTAACTTTGTTGACATTGAGGACTTGTTTGTGGTAATTCCGGCCCATGCAAAAGTAGTGCTTTTTGTGTAAAATGGGGTGTACTCCGGCCAGGTTTAGAGGGTGTGTCTGACATTTTAAACCAATATGCTGGGGAGAAAGAGCTGGACAACAAGGGGTTGTCCTTTTCAGGGTATGTGTCCCCCATTGCAGGCAAAGGTACATACAAAACTCCCACGGGCCTGCTGATATTAATAAAAATATTATAGCCACTAAGGCTATATAGAAACATATAGCGAATTAAATTGTGGTCTGAGGCCTGATATAGTTCACACATTACACCGGTTAAATGCTTGATTCTGATGAAAGTATTATAACCAGAGAGGTGAAATTACACAGACTGATTGTGCATACCACAAGGAATATGAAACTATTTATTTATTTTCTAAATATTTTATTAAATTAAAAAACATTTTTTTTGAATTTATTAAAAATTAAAATTAAAATTTTCAACTTTTAAATTTCAGTATCCTCCAAAATAGCATAAAATGACCTCTGATGTTACTACAGGTTGTTGCAATATTTTTTAACAGTTTTTGAGCTAATAATTTGGTAAAAAAGAGCAAAAGTTGGATTTTGTTAGTCAATATTGAGATTTTTTTTTTTTTACATATTGAATTTTAATGAGTTTCTCAATTATTGCAATTGGACAGAAGATCTAAAATAATGAATATATCACTACTAAATGTAATTAAACACTTTTAAATAAATAGTATACAGTTTTTAACAAGATTAAGTACTCTAATAATACATTTCACCTACATTTATGTAAATTACACACTTCAGTCATTTTTCAAAAATGGTCTTTTATCCTTAGAAAATCTAATAGGCTAATATTCTATGCTGTCTGAATGTATTTATGTGTGTCAGTAATCAGATGCTGGTATACTTGTCAAGTTTATTGCAGAAAATGTGCCAAAAAGGTTAAACATTTGGCTTGTAATACAGATGGCAGAATAATCCATAATGCATATTCAGTGGTCATTACTACAAACATCCTTCCAATCAAGAAAATACTACACTGAGGTATCCCAGACACTGGCACATGACTACACTTGTTAACAGTTATCACTGGAACTGAAAAATATGGTGCAAGTACCTCTTGGTAGGATTATATCAGCATTTTGTGACAAAATCTTTCATTTTCAAAGTTGTCGTCAACAAAAAAAATATTATGGTGTATACCTAAGTAATATCTGTAGGGCATATTCATATTAATATGCATTTATATGGACTGTTTTGCCTTTTACAAAGTGGCCTACATGTCTAATACAGTAAATGAAGTAGATTAAGTAAATACAGCAGGTCAAATTGAATATGAGGCCTATCATGTCTAATTTTCCCTGAAATTAGTGTGTAAACATTTGTTGCAAATGGCCCCAATTTTGTGACCTTTCACCATCCCTCTGACACATTTCTAATAATGTATCATGAATTCAGTCACCATATCTTTACTAAGCCTCCACTTATCATATCTAAAATGCAAAATTTTACAGTTTTAGATTTTTTTGTTTTTTCAAAAAATTTTAAATTTAAGTTTAATATTTCATTAAAAATGAAGTAAAATCTAATGATTGATTTTTTTTTCCTTTAAATATTTCAAAATCTTTCCAAGACAACACTGTGCAGATAGAACATATGTAGAAGAAAAAAATAGCTGCTCATTGTATGAAGAAATTCCAAAATTTGATAAAGTTATTACATTTTGAAATTGGTGTCCCTCAAGTTTCCATTGCTAAAAATAGAAGAGGGCAAGGCAATTGGCCATGGCACCGATGACTTACTGAGCACTGTGTAGTGAGAGTCACGGTGAATGCATGGAGTGTGGGGTTTTAACACAGCCTGTCTGTATACTCAAAATGGTGTAGTCAGTTTAAAGTGTGACTCATACCGATACTTCTGAGCATATGCTTTAGAGGCTGGAACAACAGGGAGTTTTGGTCCTTGGAAAAATCATATGGTCACCCCATGACAGGCAAAGGCATGGCACAAAACTGCACGGGGGCCTGCTGTTTTATAGCCACTTAAGGGGAGGTGAAAACATATGAAAGTTAACTGCTGATATAGTTCACACATTACACCGGTTAAATGCTTGAATTCTGATGAAAAGAGAGGTTGATTATAACCAGAGAGGTGCAAATTACACCTGATGATTGTGCATACCACAAGGAATATGAAAACTAATTTATTATTTTCTAAATATTTTATAAATTAAAAAACTTTTTTTTGAATTTATTAAAAATTAAAAATTAAAATTTTCAACTTTTAAATTTCAGTATCCTCCAAAATAGCATAAAATGACCTCTGATGTTATACAGGTTGTTGCAATATTTTTTAACAGTTTTGAGCTAATAATTTGGTAAAAAAGAGCAAAAGTTGGATTTTGTTAGTCAATATTTGAGATTTTTTTTTTTTTTTACATATTGAATTTTAATGAGTTTTCTCAATTATTGCAATTGGACAGAAGATCCTAATATAATGAATATATCACTACTAAATGTAATTAAACACTTTAAATAAATAGTATACAGTTTTTTAACAAGATTAAGTACTCTAATAATACATTTCACCTACATTTATGTAAATTACACACTTCAGTCATTTTTCAAAAATGGTCTTTTATCCTTAGAAAATCTAATAGGCTAATATTCTATGCTGTCTGAATGTATTTATTGTGTTCAGTAATCAGATGCTGGTATACTTGTCAAGTTTATTGCAGAAAATGTGCCAAAAAGGTTAACATTTGGCTTGTAATACACATATGGCAGAATAATCCATAATGCATATTCAGTGGTCATTACTACAAACATCCTTCCAATCAAGAAATAACTACACTGAGGTATCCCAGACACTGGCACATGACTACACTTGTTAACAGTTATCACTGGAAACTGAAAAATATGGTGCAAGTACCTCTTGGTAGGATTTTATATCAGCATTTTGTGACAAAATCTTCATTTTCAAAGTTGTCGTCAACAAAAAAACATATTATGGTGTATACCTAAGTAATATCTGTAGGGCATATTCATATTAATATGCATTTATATGGACTGTTTTGCCTTTTACAAAGTGGCTACATGTCTAATACAGTAAATGAAAGTAGATTAAGTAAATACAGCAGGTCAAAATTGAATATGAGGCCTATCATGTCTAATTTTCCCTGAAATTAGTGTGTTAAAACATTTGTTGCAAATGGCCCCCAATTTTGTGACTTTTCACCATCCCTCTGACACATTTCTAATAATGTATCATGAATTCAGTCACCATATCTTTACTAAGCCTCCACTTATCATATCTAAAATGCAAAATTTTACAGTTTTAGATTTTTTTGTTTTTCAAAAATTTAATTTAAGTTTAATATTTCATTAAAAATGAAGTAAAATCTAATGATTGATTTTTTTTCCTTTAAATATTTCAAAATCTTTCCAAGACAACACTGTGCAGATAGAACATATGTAGAAGAAAAAATAGCTGCTCATTGTATGAAGAAAATTCCAAAATTTGATAAAGTTATTACATTTTGAAATTGGTGTCCCTCAAGTTTCCATTGCTAAAATTGGCCATGGCAAGGCACTGTGGTAGGTGTTTTAACACAGCCTCTGTATACTCTCAGTTTAAAGGTGTGACATACCGATACTTACCGAGCAATTGCTTTAATATGTATCATTGGAAGCATTAGTGTGGGCCAGTTTTAGGGGGAAAAAAGGACTGATAGGCCTCAGATTACAGTTATCTTCCCATTTGGTTGTCCAAAATTGGAAGTTTCACCGCGCAAGTAGTCTGCTGTTTGACTGTGAGTATTTCATGGCAGACAGCTATGAAGTGGCAACTGTTTGACTGAAGTGACAGGGGATAGATGTAGTTGTAAACATGTGTACTTGTTGACATTGAAGACTGTGTTTGTGGTTCCGGCCCATGCAAAAGTAGTGCTTTTTGTGTAAAATGGGTGTACTCCGCCTGGTTTAGAGGGTGTGTCTGTTTAAACCAATATGCTGGGAGAAAGAGCTGGACAACAGGGTTGTCCTTTTCAGGGTATGTGTCCCCCATGCAGGCAAAGGTACATACAAAACTTCACGGGCCTGCTGATATTAATAAAAATGTTATAGCCACTAAGGCTATATAGAAAACATATAGCGAAATTAATTGTGGTCTGAGGCCTGATATAGTTCACACATTACACCGGTTAAATGCTTGATTCTGATGAAAGTATTATAACCAGAGAGGTGAAATTACACAGACTGATTGTGCATACCACAAGGAATATGAAAACTAATTTATTTATTTTCTAAATATTTTATTAAATTAAAAAACTTTTTTTTTTGAATTTATTAAAAATTAAAATTAAAATTTTCAACTTTTAAATTTCAGTATCCTCCAAAATAGCATAAAATGACCTCTGATGTTACTACAGGTTGTTGCAATATTTTTTAACAGTTTTGAGCTAATAATTTGGTAAAAAAGAGCAAAAGTTGGATTTTGTTAGTCAATATTGAGATTTTAATTTTTTTTTACATATTGAATTTTAATGAGTTTCTCATTATTGCAATTGGAACAGAAGAAATCTAAATATAAAATATATCACTACTAAATGTAATTAAACACTTTAAAATAAATAGTATACAGTTTTTTAACAAGATTAAGTACTCTAATACTACATTTCCACCTACATTTATGTAAATTACACACTTCACAGTCATTTTTCAAAAATGGTCTTTTATCCTTAGAAAATCTAATAGGCTTAATATTCTATGCTGTCTGAATGTATTTATTGTGTTCAGTAATCAGATGCTGGTATACTTGTCAAGTTTATTGCAGAAAATGTGCCAAAAAAGGTTAACATTTGGCTTGTAATACATATGGCAGAATAATCCATAATGCATATTCAGTGGTCATTACTACAAACATCTCTTCCAATCAAGAAATACTACACTGAGGTATCCCAGACACTGGCACATGACTACCACTTGTTAACAGTTATCACTGGAAACTGAAAAAATATGGTGCAAGTACCTCTTGGTAGGATTTATAGATCAGCATTTTGTTGACAAAATCTTCATTTTCAAAGTTGTCGTCAACAAAAAAAAAACATATTATGGTGTATACCTAAGTAATATCTGTAGGGCATATCATATTAATATGCATTTATATGGACTGTTTTTTTTTTTTTGCCTTTTTACAAAGTGGCTACATGTCTAATACAGTAAATGAAGTAGATTAAGTAAATACAGCAGGTCAAAATTGAATATGAGGGCCCTATCATGTCCTAATTTTCTCCCTGAAATTAGTGTGTAAAACATTTGTTGCAAATGGCCCCAATTTTTTGTGACTTTCACCATCCCTCTGACACTTTTCTAATAATGTATCATGAATTCAGTCCCACCATATCTTACTAAGCCTCCACTTATCATATCTAAAATTTGCAAAATTTTACAGTTTTAGATTTTTTTTTTTGTGTTGAGTTTTTTCAAAAATTAAATTTAAGTTTAATATTTAATTAAAAATGAAGTAAAAATCTAATGATTCATTTTTTTTTTTCCTTTAAAATTATTCAAAAATCTTTCCAAGACAACACTGTGCAGATAGAACATATGTAGAAGAAAAAATAGCTGCTCCTTGTATGAAGAAATTTCCAAAATTTGATAAAGTTATTACAGTTTTTGAAAAATTGGTGTCCCTCAAGTTTTCCATTGCTTTAAAAAAATTTGGCCATGGGCCAAGGGGCCACTGTGGTAGATGTTTTTAAACACAGGCCTCGTGGCAGCTCTCAGTTTTTTAAAAAGGTGACCCCCCCAGTTACGATTACTTACCGAGCATTGCCTCAATTGTCGGGTGCTTGGAAATGGGCTTTTAGGTTGGGGGCCGGGGTGTTTTTTAGGGGCCTAGAAAAAAAATGTGGGGGGACTGGATAGGGCCTCAGGGAATTTTTTAACCAAAGGGTAAATATCTTCCATTTTGGATGTCCCCAAAATTCCCCGGAACCTTTCCAACGCGCCAAAGTTACCCGGTCTGCGTTTGGGGAGCTGTGATTGTTTCAATGGAGGGGGGGGACAAAGCTATGAAAAGTGGCCCAAAACTGTTGTGAATGAAAGGGACAGGGGGGATTAAGGCGTGTAGTTGTAAAAAAAAAACATTGTGTAAAACATTTGTGACATTGAAAAAGAATTGGTTTGTGGAAATTTTTCGGGGCCCATCAAAAAAAAAAAAAAAAAGTTAGTGGGCCTTTTTTGTTTTTGTATAAAATGGGTGTTAGCTCCGGGGGTGGGTGTATACGGTGTGGTCTGTTTTAAAAAAAAACACCAGATTAGTGCTGGAGTATATATAAGGAAAGCTGGGGGGGCAAAACCGACGTTTCCCAGCGCACGGTCTGCTGTTTGCCTGTGATTCTTTTCCTGGCAGGCCGAGCTCTGCAGTTGCAACTGCTTTTCCCCCATTGGACAAGGGCGAAGACGCAATGTAGTTTTGTAAACAGTGTACAACTTGGCATGGGACATTGACGGCCTGTTTGTGGTCATTCCGGCCCCTGCCCAAATCGTGCTTTTTTGGTGTAAAAATGGGTGTACTTCGGCCTCCTGGTTTAAGCGGGTATACGTCTAGAAAAAAACGCATTTACTAGCTGGGAGCAAAAGCTGGACCACAAGGGTGGTCCCTTTTCCAGCGGTATGTGTCCGACCACCTAATGCAGGCAACGGTATATACAACCCAATTGCACGGAGACTGTGCTGGCTAGTCCTCAATGCTGTTATAGACAACTAACCGCGGTTCGTTTAAAAAGATAAAACTCTATAGCGAAGCAATATAATTGTGGGGAGCTTGAGGCCACTGATATGGTTCAACATGACATACGGCGGAAGAGAATGGCTGATTGCAGGATGAAAAAGGAGATGCATAAACAACCAGAGGTGACCAAATAGTCGCGAGGAATAATGAAAACTTCTTCTTATTTATTTCTAACTAAGTATTATTTAGAATGTAAAAAAACAAATTTAATTGTGTTTGAATTATTATAAAGAAAGTAAAGTTAAAAACCTTAAAAAGAGTTTCAATAAAAACTTTTAAAATTTCAAAAAATCCTCACACAATAAGGCATAAAATTGGGGGGGGGACCTTCTGATGTTGACTACAAGTTTGTTTGCAATACTGTTTTTAACAGTTGTTTAGCAGCTAATAATTTGGTAAAAATTAGCCAAAACTTGGATTTTGTTTAGTCAATATTGAGATTTTAATTTTTTTTACATATGAATTTTAATGAGTTTTCTCATTATTGCAATTGGACGAAATCTAAATATCATGATATATCCTACTAACTGTATTAATACATTTAAATAAAATAGTAGTCGTTTTTAACAAGATTAAGTCTTAATAATACTTTCCTCTTTATGAAATTACCACTTCAATCATTTTTCAAAAATGGTCTTTTATCCTTAGAAAATCTAATAGGCTAATATTCTATCTGTTGAATGTATTTATTGTGTTCAGTAATCAATGCGGTATACTTGTCAGTTTATTGCAGAAATGTGCCAAAAAGGTTAACTTTGGCTTGTAATACATTGGCAAATAACCAATGCATATTCAGTGGTCATTTACAAACATCCTTCCAATCAAGAATACTACCTGAGGTATCCCGACCTGGCACATGACTACATTGTTTAAAGTTAATCCTGGAAACTGAAAAATATGGTGCAAGTACCTCTTGGTAGGATTTATATCAGCATTTTGTGACAAAAT
>NW_024536178.1:0-10438 GCF_016097555.1 Gigantopelta aegis
CTCTCAAATAGCAATTTTGTTTTCCATCCAGCTTTTCCACTGAAACTGCTTTGTGTCATTATTAACACCTGGTTCTCATCCAACAATGCCATTTGTATTATCTTTTTCATTTTAACAAAAGCTTTTGACACTGTACCTCATGAACCTTTACCTCAATTCTTTATCCTATCGGAACCTCCCTCCTCATCTTTTTCATTGGTTTCTAAGTTACCTTGAAGTCAAACACAAATAGATATTGTAGAGAGTCTTACACTCATCTAATTGTCATGTTACCACTTGTGTGCCTCAGACTCTATTCTTGGGTCACTGTTATTATCATTTACATCAAAGATTTGAACTGACTTTATTTGTTCTCTCATCTTCTAAAATCATGCATCCTTTATGCTGACTACCTCCTTCTCTCTCAGAATATCCTCCTCTACTTCATGCAATTTGTTTCAATCTAATATTGATGTAGTTTCATCCTTACTCTTCTCATGCCATGTAGCAATCAACTCTTCAGAAAATAAAAAATATGATTATCTCTCAAAAACCTACTTCTTTTTATCAACACTTCTACCTCTTTCCTAATTAATCTAAATCTCGATTATATCACATCTTTGAAGTACCTAGATGTCATAATCTCTGCTAATCTGTCCTGGACACCTCACATTCAATCTGTATGCTCTGTGCTTGTAATACCTTTGGTCTCATTTTACTGAAATTTCTACCAACATGCCTTATCACAAACTCTCTTCAAATTGTACCAATCCGTTATATTTCCATCTCCCTTGTGTTTTGTTCTTCTGTTTTGGAATCCTTTTAACTCTTCATTTAAATTCCCTCATCCTAGACTCCAAACTCAATACACTGTTTTTAAAAATGTGTTCCCATAACTGAGCAGTAATTACTTTTCTATCATATCATAATAATGTCTTTACTCTCTTCTCACAACACCATGCCTGCTATACAAAATTGCTATAACTAATGATGCTCTATTTTCCTTCTGGCATATTCACTATTAAAATATCTTCTTCTCATGATTCTTGTCAATGTGACCCTATCATGCTCTCTGTACCCTTTTCTTCATTCCTCTGCTTCCTTTCTGTTGGATACTCTACTCTATCTACACTACAAAATCTTCCCATCAGTAGATTCCTTCAAAAGTAAAAGCTTATATATAATATAATCCATAAAGAATTCCTTTAATTCAATTTTATTCCACCAATCAATATGTTTTTATATGATTTTATTATTTACTTTAATACTCTTAATATTAGCTTTACGCTATGGGTGTCTTTTTGTTACAAAAACAAAACAAACTTGTCATTGAGGTATCAAATGGTATTGCTGTTGCTGAACACTGGTCTAAATGATATTTATTTCCTATATATGTTGAGTCCAGATAAATGTATATAGGCTTCCATGTGAAAACTGATTTCATGATATGGAAAAGATTAACATCTCAGCATGCTTACCTTTCTAAACAAATGCTCCAGCTCCAGTAAAAACTCTAGTAGAGCAGTATTTTTGCACAGCACTTAATTGTAACGTTGGTGAACAAAGGGTTAAAATTGCTCATTGCCTCGTGGGTCTTTGCTCAAGAACAAGCAGAGTGGGCTGAAAGGTCGAGGATATCAGGTGATAATTCTAGAATAAAATAGTTTATTTTACCAGTGTTGATTGGTGCTAACTATATAGAAGCATGACCAAGGGTGACATTATTGCTCCTACAGTATAAGTGCTTGCCAAGAACCCGACCCTCACAGCATTTTTGTATCAGGGATAAGTACTCTAATAGTATATACCAGCAATGAATCAAATACAATGTGTTTTTCCATCTGGGTGATTGCTGTAATGACAGAATGTTGAATTTTTGTACTTTTGTCAACTAATCATCAGTACTGTTTCCTGTTAGTGTTTGGTAAAGGTTTACAACTTTACAATAGGCATACTATTGTTTATATTGCTCTTCTTTATTTATTTCTGGGTAAGAGAAATATGGCCAAGCCAAAACTTAGCAAAGATTCTGCCCGGCTACTGCTATGGTGACTCAAGGACTGTTTGCAGGTTAGTCATAAGCTTCACTCTTCTGATTATTTACTTGTAAGTATTTAGCTTTCAAGAAACCTACATATGGGGAATAATTAATTGACCTTTTTGAACAATCAGATAATGCTGAACAACTCCTCTCTAATTTTCTATTTTCTTTTCCTGATATGAAATCTCAGATTGGATGGACTGACCGTTTTTTAGGACACAGTGAAAGATTGGCTGCTCCATTCCAGCCATCATTAACAGGAAAAATCACTTTAGAAGGAACATAACATTACAGAAGCAAGACTGGGAACCTCGTATAAGAAAGAAAACAGGTTTGTGATGACTTCAAACGTTTCTCTTGTTTATGTCCCATATGTAGGTTCTGACATTACATTTCCTCTTGAATGAATGAATATGGCTTAGATGAAGAATTGTGTTACTGCAGTTTTTGATCAAATTCTATCAGGAGCAGAACCTCTGCTGTGGTATTTGAAAGGTGTTCCATGTGTTGCCTTTTGTCAAAAGCTGCACACAATTTTCTAAAGAAATGGTCAGTAACTTCTAAGATAACGAAAGCCACAATCGAAAATTTTACATGTCCAATTGACAAAAATTTATCAAGCAAAGGATGGCGTGTTTGATTATGTATATAGATTCATGGACAAACTTTAAACATGCAAAACCTGATGAACTAATATCGTATGGAAGGACAGACAAGTTATTGAAACAAGAGTTGCACCAAAGAGATTGTTAGAAGAATATACTGATCATGTCGAGGAATTTGATGTTGAAAGTTAGTGATTTGAAGAAACAGCTTGCTGTGTCAAGGAAAAAACTACGCTCTGCACAATTGTGCTTAAAAGAACTTACTCTCAAGGACAAGGTTCTTAGGAGGAGAGATATATTGCATGAAGAAAAGCCCAACGTTTTAAGAAGGACACTGTGCTGTTGCAAGAAACATTGCAGACCCTTTTAGGAGACAGCAGAATGTGATGTGTCTTCTATGAAGACAAGAGGATTCACTTCTGATGAAACCTTCCCATTCCAGACAAAGTCTGGAAAATGATACTCTCTCCACTGTATGGAAACTTTATTACACTTTGTTAGTATCTGAATTCTAGCTTCAAAGATTACAAAGTATCATCAAAGCTGTTATTAAGAGCTTTAATCCATCTGTTGATGTGGAGCATCTCAAGCTTCCTCACGCGAGCTTGTACTAGTTACATGCGTAAGACGATTGAAGACAGTTAGTAATGCTCACAAAGCAACTGTTCTTTGACAGCAAGCTTCTGAAAATATGGGGTTTCAATGTCAAACTGATGGGACAACCAAAAGACAGAAAAAGTTAGAAGGAATGGCTATCAATGATATTGTTGTCTCTGTTAGTGAAGTTTCCAGATGGAATAGCTCAAGTGCTATTGCTTCCATCTCTAGAGAACTTGAGTACTTACGCAAAACTGCACATGCTTTAAAAATGCCTAATGCAGATGGTATTAACTGGACACTTTTTTTGTTTCATCAACTTCAGACTCTGCAGCTTCCCAGAAAGGCTCAATAAGTTAATCTAAAACTGCTGTGAGGCTGATGACACTATACGTATGGACAAACAATGAGTACTAGACGGTCAAGCTCATCGAAACCTTCTGTTCAAAGCACTTAGCTATTAACCTTCGAAAAGCATTCCAGAAAAGCACCGCTGATGGTAAACACAATCCTGTTGATACCCTGGTATATGTGTTTTTGCAAATTATTTGGAAAGTGCGGTGCTCCGGAATATGGATGTGGAAGTAGTTTTGATAGACTTTTGTCAATAATGTCAAAGATTCCAGTTAATCTGAAGACTGTTTACTGTATTATCATACTTGTTGTAATGTTTTCTTTGGATCGTAAAGTGGGAAAGTTGTTATTTTGTTTCAGCTGCAAATGCAGTGAGAGTAATCTTTCTAAGAAGAGCAGCTATTGAGTTCTTTCAGTACACAGGCTAGATAATGGTAATAAGCTAGAACGAGATGTCTTGGAAAAATTGCTTGAATGTAAACTATTGTTTGCTGAAGCTGATGCATTGATGTATTATCATATCTATGCTGATCTAGTAATGCGGGTCAAGTCAAATGACCTGAAGAAGTCTGTTTTGGATATGAACAGGCATTATCTTGAGTTGCAATTGTTCTTGGAAGAAGTAGAAAATACCCGTAAATTGTCATGGACTGCCAGGGTATGCAGTATTTCATTCTGAAGACAGACTTTATGGAGACAACAAGAACATAAACCATCTTCTTCGTAAAAAGTCGGAGGTTTTGTATGAGAGATTGTTTAAAGAGTCAGCGAGTGATAGCGATGCCTTGGTTCCTGCCTCTTTTGAGTTCTGGAGTAGCTTTAATGAAAAAAAAGTTATGTGCGTATGCTCAGAACAATCTTCCAGGCGGAATTTATTGGGATCCGCCTGAGCCAGAAGTGAGAAAATACTTGCTGAATTACAGCTCAGCAATGACCTTGGTGACTCAATTTTTGGATTGAATGATTATCTGACGACAGTGCTACCTAATTTACATCAAGTGGCTCGTTCCAATTTGGTTAAAGTGAAAAAGAACAAGACTATGAAATGGCTGGATAGTCTTCCCAGATGACCACCAAACAAAAGTGATTGACTTATCAGTTGAATCAAGGCAAGCTGTTAGAGGGGAGCACGTTGAAACAGAGAAAGAAGTAGCAAAGAGAAGACAAGAACACTTGATTAACTCTCATTTACATCATGAAGCTATGAAGAGAAAAGCAAAATTGATAGAGATCAGTTGTCTCAACTGCACTTGGTAACACTTCCAGAGAACTTCATGAGATACTTTCTGACATAGAGAGTAAGTCAGCAACTGCCCACACAAAAGAAGGTGGGAAAAAGATCCTTTTTAAGTGAACAAGTAAATTGAGGAAAATGCTCTTTGGAAAAAAAGCATTGATATTTCATTTAGTCATTCTGGTAGACAGCAACCTTTATGTAAGGTTATTCAAGAGCTTAGTGAATTTATATTGATCGGATCCTCTTCTGCTGAATTTTCAACTTACATTGAGGATCCTGGTTTCTCTTGTTGGGAAGCATATTAGTCACAATTTGAGTTTGAAGATACAAATGACGCAAATGATACAATGGTATGGTGTGTAGATTATGATACATACACTAAAGGTCATGAAGTTTTATATGATAAGAGGGAATCCTGTTTCTTTGATTTGATCCTTGATTCACACTCATGGAGACTTGAAAGTACTTACATAATTTCATCTTTTGTAAATACCCAATAATCTTTAATTAATTGATAAGATTTTTTAATGTTATGGTCAGTTTAAAAAAGCAATAGGGTATAATCTAGTTTCTTTTAATACTGCTTCAACTTCCTTTTTTCATTTTAGTGAATCCCTTTGCAATCTGTTCTGTATACGCTTCATTTCCAAACGTAATGCTTGAACTTCGTGTAGGCCCCCCCCCGTATAAGCAAAATCTTCCTGAAGTTTTTCAACTACATACTACCTAAACAATTCAATGATATAGTGCCATACTGATTTCTAATTGAATTTTGTCACCCATAATAACACAATTAAATTTAGGAGGTGTGGCTTAGAGTTATAACAGGGTGTGTTTACTATACACAGAAATATGGAAATGGACAAATCACACTGGGTCAAAAATTCTCTATAATCACTGTCCATTATGTTCTACTACACGTGAGATCACGTACTGGCTGAGACATGGTGCCTTGGCCATATTTCTCTTTACCCTGAAATAAATAAAGAACAGCAATATAAACAATAGTATGCCTATGTAAACCTTTACCCCAACACTAATAGGAAACAGTACTGATGAATTAGTTGGCAAAGCACAAAAATTTCAACATTCTGTCATTACAGCAATCCCCAGATGGAAAAACACATTAATTTAATTCATTGCTGGGTATACTATTAGATACTTATCCCTTGATACAAAAATACTGTGAGGTCGGGTTCTTTGTCAAGCCTTATACTGCCGGGGCAATAATGTCACCTTTGGTTCATGCTTCTATATAAGAGTAAATAATCATTGAACGGACACGCCCTATTTTTCGGACCGTCGCTCTGCTTTTTTTGCAAGGAACTTAGAAACATTTGCACATGCTTGTGTATAGTCTAGTCCATCTACTTAGATATGCAAGTATAGACACAAGGCAGCTTGCAAGTTTTAAAATAACAAACCAGGTCACACAATTTTTTCGGATGGTCTATTTCGACTAAAGTGCCCGTATCGTCGGACATGGGCTGCTGTGCTTGTAAACAGTTTAAATGCATTAACAGGGTATCAAACACTGCCCTATCTATGTACTTTAAATGATAGTGTTGAATAGCGTTTCTATATTGCTTTTTTTTCTGTGAACAGTTTAGCAACACACACACCCACAGATCAAAGCGGAGCCCCACCCAGCGCTAGGCGATCTCAAAGACTCTGCGACACTGGTCACTGTTATCATCTTATTTTCTTTGTGCATTATCTCATTTTCATTCTAGCTAAAATATAAAGACTTTGAAACCATATAGACCGAAAAGGGTGAGAAGTTTAATGCATGTGATTTTTTCAAGCCCCTCAAAATGGCGTTCATGATTTCATAATATATTATGCACTCATTATTATCTATAATTCGCTCACTTTATTCTTCGGGAACGAATAGTTTAGAAATAGGTGAATACTGAGTCAATGTTTTTACCTGTTAAGTTTTTTTTGATCACATTAATTTTTGGACATTCAGTGAAGTTAAAATGTGACAAATTCAAATTTCATAATTTATTATATTTAGCATGTTTTTATTAATTGAAGGCAATATATATAATATAATAATAATATAATAATTTATATTATCTGTATTTTTTGGAAGTGATGGCATTGCTTGCCACCTTTAAAGCTATCTCGTACACACGATCCCACATTAAACCACATTAACCCCTGGTCTCCTTCAATTAAAGATTATGCAAAGAAAAACCATTAGTTATGAGGCTTTACAAAGGAAGAGTTGCGGCGCAAAGAAACGGTATCCCAAATCAACCTTCATGATCGAGTTGTGGAAAATATTGGCTGGATCAAAAGTGGCATCGTAAGCTATTTCTACTGTGGAAAAGAGCCGCAATTTTTTGGACTTGGGCTCTTTAGGTTACCTCCAGATTAAACAAAATACCAATTTTGGCCAGAGCCCAGTTGAAAATGAAAGGAATTTCGCCAATAAAGCTGGGTGGGGGAAATCTTTTCAAAGTGGCCAGAAATTAACTTTAAGACAACTAAGCCAATGTCACTGAAA
This sequence comes from Gigantopelta aegis, assembly GCF_016097555.1. Lineage (NCBI taxonomy): Eukaryota > Metazoa > Mollusca > Gastropoda > Neomphalida > Peltospiridae > Gigantopelta > Gigantopelta aegis. The sequence goes on from NW_024536178.1 coordinate 7,329, forward strand.
TGGCTGTTCGACTTGTTTCCCAATTTGATCCTTAAAAGCTTTAAAGTGTAATCAACAGGCCCGGGAATTTCAACCTAAAAAAGGGTGTTTCCATTAGCCTAAGCCAAACGTTTGGTAAGAAGCCACCAAGCATCCAATTTCTATAAAGGCAAAAAAAGTCAAATTGAGTTCTTGCTTGCTTTGGCTTAGGAACCGCCATACCCCTTTGTAATTTTTGACCAAAAACCTTACGAAGAACTAACTCGTGGTAAGTTCCAAAACTTATTGGAAGGGAATGGTTGGAGGTTAATACTTCAAATGGTTTTGCAAACACTTCCAGACGCAGCACCTTTGGCCATTACTACTCTAAGGGATGGCCTTCCCGCCCGTTACCCTCATTTTATTAATAAGTCTGAAAGGGTATTGTTTTGTGTTTCCTCCCAACCCACGCACAAAACACAACCTTGGACAAGGTTTTTTTCCATTTAAAAAGATGGAGAGGGAATTCTTAAATTCAATCCTCCCGGGCAAAGTTTCACCGGGTAACCAAATTTCTTTATTATTTTGACGGCATGTTTTAAAGTCTGTGACACCTTAAAATTTCAGTGGCTTCAGATTTTTGTTTATCCTGTAAATGGGATAAGCTCTTTCTAAAGACAAATGTATTTTAATAAAACGAAGCTAACTTTCCTTGTCCTTACTTATCCTTCACTCCTTACTCATCTCATACTAAACCACTATAATACCTAAGATACTTCGCCCCTTTTTTTCAATACCCCTCTTTCTAGTTCTCTCCACTGCCGTTTTCTCCATTAAGTTCCTTATCACTTCATGTTAACTCCTACTTTCCCACTCTCCAATTTCTGGAGACTTATCTTCATCCCATTGGAGGTTTTTTAATCTCTTCCCTCCAAAGGTTCCTTTGGCTTTCAGATATTTTCTATAGCATTCAATTTACCACCCTTTTTCCCGGAAAAATTATCAGTTTGCAAAAAGGTTGGAAGAAGGATTGACATAAAATCTGACCAGCGCTAAACAAGGTTCTTTACTAACAAGCCCAAAAACCCCTAGGGAACAAAGCCCAATCTAATTTGCTAAAAAAGAACAGCTTTTTTCCAAAGTCTCTCACAACGCCTCCTCTTAGGAAGCGTTTTGCCCCTAACTAAAATCATGTGCACAGTATAACGGGCAGAAATAAAAAGAAATGAACGAAAAAATTGGAAAAAAACAGGAAAGCAACGCCTTAAAAAAAAAGAGATTGGAAAGGGAAAGAAAAAAACTTGAAAAGAAACAAACAGGAAGAAAAAAAAGAAAAACAAAACCAATTAATTATAATAAGCTATATTGGCCTTTAAAAAAAATTTGTATTCCTTTAAAGCACAAAAAAAGAAACTGTTCCTTTGAATGATAGCTAAAGGGCCCAGGGATTAAAGGAAATCGAAAAATAAGGGGAGCTATTGAATTTTAAATACAAATGCCCAATTGGGGTTTTGCATTACTGTCCTAGACTGGTAAAAAGTGGTACTGTTACTAGAATCCAAAAGGGGGTGGGAATTTGGGTAAAATCCCTGAATCCATTATATTACTGTCCCTGTTTTGAAAGTTGTATGTTACGGATACTGAGAGGGGTGAGGAAATTTTAATACAATAGCCCAAATTGCAGGCCCTTAAGTTATGTCCTTTTTATTGAAATAAATTTACTGTTAAAGGAGCTACTCCAAAGAGGGAGGAATTGTGTAATATGTCCCCCATTGACGGCTCTTATTACGTCCTTGTTTATTGAAAGTATTTGTTAAAAGGCTACAAGAGGGAGTGAAAATTATTATACTAGCCCCATTGATGTGGCCATCTATTACTGTCCATTAAAGTGTACTTATAGAGGACTACTAAAAGAAGGAAGGAAATTGTGTAATAGTACCCCATTCAGGCTCATTATAGTTATGTCCCTGTTTTAAAGTGTATTTTTACCAAGGATACTAAAGAGGGGGAGGAATTGTGAAACTATAGCCCCATTGCAGGCTATTTAGTTAGTCCCTGTTTTGAAAGTAGTACTGTTACCAAGGAGTACTAAGAGAGGAGGTGAAATTTGTAATACTGTGCCATATTCACAACTCATAATTGTTACTTCCTGTTATTGAAAGTATACGTTACCAAGGAGCTCTAAAAGGGGTGGGAATTGGTTATACTATAGCCCCATTACAGGCTCATTATATTAATTCCCTTTTATGAAAGTATACTGTTACCAAGGACTACTAAGAGGAGGTGAAATTGTTAATACTGTACCCCTATTCACAGATCAAAATTGTTGATGGGGGTGTTTGTGAATGGACACTTGGTTACTGTTTCTGCTTGGCATAGCAAATTACAAAATATTGTATTTAATGCCGTTTTTGCCATAGTTATTAATCTCATTAATACTTCTTTTGGGCGTGGTCCAATTATTATCTTGGGTTGGTTGCTAAATGTTCACAGAAAAAAACAGAAACATAGAAAAGCATTCAAACTTCATTCTAAATACCATAAATAGGGCGGTTTTTACCATATGAATGCCCATTTAAACTTTTACAATGCACAAGCCCTGTCCCTACACACTTTAGTCAACAAAGGACCCAAAAAAATTTTTTGTGTTTTTTAAAACTTCAGCTGCTTTTTGCTTTCTATGCTACTAAGATATGGACTAGCACTATACCAAATTTTGAATTTTCTAAATTTCCTTAAAAAGCAGGCGACGTCCAAAATGGGCGGGTCCATCAATATCCTTACTCTTTAACCCAATAACCTGGTAAATAAACTATTTTGTGTAAATTACATGAATCTCGCCTTTGCCATTCAATAACTGCCCCACAGGCAATAGAATTTTAAACCCTTTTCACCAATGTTACAATTAAGTGCATGCAAAAAAGCCTTACTAGGGTTTTTTTTAGGGACATTCATTTCGAAAGAAAGCTAATCTAATCTTTTATCCATGAACATATTTTTATTGGAACCTAATGTATAGTTAAATTATAATATTATTAAGAAGAAAGCCTTACCTTCCATGTACCCTATTGTTTGGCCTGTTTTAAACATTTTTTGTTTTTTTTAAATTTGGCTTGGCCCCTTTAGATAACTTCACCCTAATAACAAAAATT
>NW_024536179.1:0-15562 GCF_016097555.1 Gigantopelta aegis
CTTTGCATCGGTTGTACCAATCCGCTCAACCGACTGCGTACAGCGAGAAGATGCTTGAGACGTTCAAACAGAGGTAGTCACTGGTTTTTGGATGATGGAACGTTATACTAATACACATTGTGAACGTACACAACGGGTCAATGCAACCTAGGAACACAATAAAATATAGGAAAAAAATTTTTAATAACCCCGCACGTGATACTGATAGCACATAACTCACAATTCCCAACAATAGTTATAAAACCAAATATTGTGTCTCCCCATACTTTGTTTCGCTTGAAAGGCGGCGGGACATAACAATGACACAATAAAACATCACTATAACGGTCTTCTTTCACGTTTTTCAAAGGACAGGTAAGCAACAAATTGGCACATTAAAACAGAAACTAAGGCAGAAACCTGTTTCTCCCAAGGCCTTGTTATGTTTTTCACTTCGGTTTAGAAAGCATTGAATTGTACATCTCTTTAACCCCAGTTCCCTCTTTCTAGCCCAGTTTTTTTACTTTTAAAGGGTCGAAGAATTGTACCAATATCCAAAATAAAAACATGGATTAAACCCTACTCCATTCTGTCCTCTAGCTCTTTCGTTTTTAAAGTGTCCAAATATGCACTAAAAGTATGATTTTGGGTGAGGTTTATATAATCACAGGGACTTAAAGAATAAAGACAAAAAAGGGGGTTTTTTCTTTTGTACTTTTTTTTATAATAACTTTTGTTTTCTTTTTGTTTGGGTGGGGGGGGGGGGGGGGTCGGAGGGGGGTTTTATTCTATCCACTAACGCCTACCTTCATTCTGACCGTCGCTATGAGGTCACATTTAACATCTGGGACATTCACATTACAAACAATTATTTTAAATATCACGTAACAACATTGTAGCCCGTGGATTCGAATCCACCAGCTCCAGCTTCAAGTCGCTCACCCGAACTCGGCCTACACGTGAGATCGATGCGTTAGAGAGAACCGTTCACACAGAGTTAGTCCCTTGTTTTGGATGGGATGGAACGTTATACGTACTACTCATTGTGAACGTGCACAACGTCAATGCACCCTATTAACCCAATAAATATAGAAATTTTTAACTGTAAACCACGTGGTACTGATAGCAAATTACACAATAAATAGTCTAATAATCCAAATACTTTGTGTCTCCCAAGACTTTTTGTCTTCGCTTTGAAACGGCGGGCCATAACAATGACACATCAAAACATTCACTATTATACGGTCTTCTTTCACGGTATCAAGGACACGGAAGCCACAAATTGCACATTAAAGGCACAGAACCTATGGGCAGAATTCTGGTTTCTCCCAAGCCTTGTTATGCTTTTTCACCGGGTTTAGAAGCATTGAATTGTACCAAAAAAAACGGTACTAACCCACCTCGTTGTCTTTTCCTCAGCGGGTTGTACGTTTCAAAGGGCAGAGGCCTCTCAAATTAAGACACTACACCAGTTTATAAAGACCAAGAATTCCTCTCTCTCCAGCCTTTTTTTCTCGCTTTGACATGGCGTGACATAACAAATTAACACCATACAACAGTTTTCCGCTATTCTCGATACTTTTGTCTCCCCAGCCTTTTTCTACGTTTTAAAGAGTAGTTATCATCTCCTCTCTTTAACTCAGGTTCCCCTGTTTTCCTACCCAGCGGTACCTTTGAAGGGTGCTAGAATGGTAACCAGTTCCCAAATACAAACAGTGATTAACCCTGACTCCCTGTCTGTCCTTAAAGCCTTAATTCGGTTTCAAGTAGTACAATTATGCAAAAAAAGAATGATTTTTTGGTCGTTAAGCTTTATATAGATAGCAGAGAACTTAAAGAACATAAAGAAAAAAAGTGGGGGTTTATTTCTTTTGTCTTTTTTTATAGGACTTTTTTTTTCTTTTTGGTTTGGGTGGGCGGGGGGGGGGGGGGGGGTCGGGGAGGGGGGTAATTCGATCCCCTACGCCTACGCATTTCATTCTGAACTCCTTCCTGTTCACATTACATATGGGGACGATCCACACTACAAACAATTATTAAATATAATTTTACCTTGCACTGGATTCGCAACACCAGCCTCCAGCTCGATCTTTGCATGGTTTGTTACAATCTCTTCAACCGACCCCCTTGGTGGGGGCCCCCCCGGCCTTTTTTTTAAACCAGCGAAAAATGCTTGACGACGTTTCAACAGAAGTTACCCTGGGGAAGTTTGTGATTCTGGACGCTAATACGTAATACACTTCAGTGAACAGTGCCACAACTTTCCATGCAACCGAGGAACACAATAACTCATAGATTTTAATACAACCACGTGATACTTGATAGCACACGTACACTATAATAGTTAGTAAAACCAAATAATTGTTGTCTCTCCCGAACCTTGTGTTTCCGCTTGAAACGTCGGGCCATCACAAATGACACATAAACATGAAAGATAAGGTCCGCTTTCACGTGTGTCAATGGACCGGAAGGAAACAAAGTGCAAATTAAAAACCATAGCTTAAGCAGAAACCGTTTCTCTCCCAGCCATTGTTATGTGTGTCCCGTTACGAACTCAAATTGAAAAAAATAAATTGCATACGACGCATTATCTAACCCAGATAATCCGTCATCTAATCTCAAAAAACCCCATAAACAAACTTAAGCTAATTATAAGTGTCAAGATTGTAAAAACATAATCCACAATCAACAGTAGAATATAGTCGCCAATACTCCAAATAAGTATGAAAATCCTCTACAGCACTACAGTTTCGGTTTAAATTCATCAATGTTTAATTAGACCAACTAAATATATGAAAGATTAGTTGAGTATGCGATATTATATAGATACAGGGGAGAGACTTTAAGCTATTAATGTGAAAAAAATAACGAAAAAAGATGGAGGTTTTTTCTTGGTTGTCTTTTTTTATAACAATTTTGCTTTCTTGTTGTTTGGGAGGGGGGGGGGGGTCGCGGGGTCGGCGGGTGTCTATCCACTACTCCTACCTTCTTCTCTGACCTTCCCTAGTGCACCTTACAATCATTGGACATTCACATTCAACAATTATTGTTATATAACTTACCCTGTTCACTGGATTCGAACCACCAGCCCTCCAGCTCAATCGCTCACCCGCCTGCGCTATACAGCGGAGAGATGCTTTAGAAACTGTCTAATCAGAGGTATCATATTGTTTTGGATGATGTCACGATTATACTTAATACATCCTTGTTAACCGTTTCTGTGTGAGCCATCCACGTGCAATGCAACCTAAGGAACACAGTAAAAATACAGTTTTTTAATAAAACAGACGTTGGTACTGATATCAATTAACATACATAGTTATATAAACCCAAATAATTGTGTCTCCCCAGAATTTTGGGTTTTCGCTTGAAACGGCGGGACATAACCCATGACACCAATAAAACATTCAGCTATAACGGTCTTCTAATGGTTACGTTTTCAAAGGCCTGAAGCACCAATTGCACATTAAAACATAAACTAAAAGGCAGAAAGCGTATAGGTTTACTCACCGGTCAGCCTTGTTTATGACTTTCCCACTGTATTTAGAAGCATTGATTGTCGTCCAAAAACAACGGACTAAACCATCCTCGTTGTCTTTTTTCTCCGCTTTGTTACGTTTAAAGGGCCAGGAGCATAGCAAATTAGACATTAAAAGCAGTTATAAAGACCAGATAAATTACTCTCTCTCGCAGCCGCCTGTTTGGTTCGCTTGAGACTGGCGCTACATAACAAATTACACAATACACCAGTCTCTATTGCGCGATCACTTCTTGTCCCACAAGCCTTTCCTACGTTTTTAATGAGTCCGTATCATCCATGCTCATTTTAACCATTTTCCTGGTTCCCCTCCTACCGGCTTCACTTTTGACGGGTCGCGAAGTGTAATCACGTTACCAACAAGAATAACACAAGTGATTTAACCCTACTCCACGTCTGATCGGCAGCCTTACAAACTCAGCGAATTCACAAATTTTTGCGTGCCCGCGTTCATCGTGCGTACGAGACACTGCGCAGATAGCACGGACTGTACAGAGCATGAAAGAAAAAATAGTCGGGGCTGTTCCCTGTCCGATCTCTTTTAGTCCTCCTCGTTGTTGTTATAACCCTCCTGGATGACGTGTCTTCTTTGCTGATAGTGAAGGGGGGTATTCTATCCACATACTCACGACCTTCATTCTGACCTTCCCTGTTCCCATTACGAAAATTGGGACAGTCCACCTTACAAACAAGTATTTAAATATAACTTACCTTTCACTGGATTCGCACCACCAGCCTCCAGCTCGATCTTTGCCTCGTTTGTACCAATCGCTCAACCGACATGCGCCTACAGCGAGAATATGCTTTGATACGTTCAAACAAAAGGTAAGTCATGGGTTTTTGGATGATGGAGCGTTTATCCGTAATACACATTGTGAACCCGTGCACAACGTGCAATGCATCTATGAACACAATAACAGAAAGATAAGGGTGTTTATAACCACGTGGTACTGCTAGCAATTACACAATAAAAATAGTTTTGTCAACCAAATAATTGTGTCTCCCCAGACTTTTTGTTCGCTTGAAACGGCGGGACTATAACAAAATGAACACAAAAACATAGCACGGGTGGCGGGGGCCAAATCGGTCTTCTTCACGTTTTTCAAGGACAGGGAAGCAACAAATTGCAATGTTAAACAGAAACTAATGCAAAACCTTTTTCTTCAAACAAAGCCTGGTTTTGATTTTCACGGTTTAGAATCATTGAATTGTACTCTCTTTTTAAACCCAGTTCCCCCTCTTTCTACCAGCCTTACTTTAAAAGGGTCCAAAATATAGTAACCAAATTCCAAATAAAAACCGTGATTAACCCTACTCCATGTTTGTCCCTTACCTCAAGGGGGGTTCTGTTTTAAAGTGGACCAATTATGCCCTAAAAGTATGATTTTTTGGGGAGGTTTATTAAGAAAATTGCAAGAGGGATCTTCCAGAACAAAAAAAACAAAAAAGTGGGGGTTTTTTCCCTGTTGTCTTTTTTTATAACTTTGTTTGTTCGTTCTTTTGAACGTTTGGGGGGGGGGGGGGCGAGGGGGGGGGGTATTCTGATCCACTACTTCCTACCTTTCATTCTGACCTTCCCTATTCACATTACAAATGGGAGGACCATTCACAAAAACAAACGCATTATTAAATATAACGTACTTTTCACTTGGCTTCGAACCACCAGCCTCCAGCTCAATCGCTCAAAGGGCCAGGGGAAAAAAAAAAAACAGCGAGAAGGATGCTTAGGACGTTCAAACAGATTGTAGTCACTTGTTTTTGGATATGGAACTTTATTCGTAATACACAGTGTTAACGTGCACAACGTGCAATTCAACCTAGGAACGGCAATATTGGATATGAGTTTTTTTTAATAAACCACACAAACAAAAAAATATGATGCAAATTATCTAAAAAACATAGTTTAAATAAAACCAAATAATTGTAAAAAAAAAACCCCAGACTTTGTTTAGCTTGAAACGGCCGGGACATAACAAATGACCCAATACACTTTTTTCACTATAACGGTTTTCTTTTACTTTTTCAAAGGACAAAAAGCAACAAATGGCACATTAAAACAGAAACGAATGGCAGAAATCTTTTTCTCCCCAAGACTTGTTTATGGTTCCACGTTTTAGAAGCATTGGGATTGTACCAAACTTCCCACGTAACTACCCACCTCGTTTTCTTTTTCTCAGCTTCGTGTCACGTTTTCAAAGGGTTTGGGAGCTATATCAAATTAGACAAATAAAACAGTTAAAAATACCATATAATTCTACTGCTCTCCCTCCTTTTTTTTTTTTTTCGCTTTCAAAAAAAAACAACCACGTTGGCACATTAAATTACACAATACGAACACGTCCGCTACTTCTCGATACCGCCTTTGGTCTTCCCAGCCTTTCTACGTTTTAAGGCTTAGTATCATCCTCTCTTAACCCCAAAAAAAACACCCCGTTCTCGTTCCCAGTGCCTACTTTTTTTTTCTTTTGAAGGGTCGAGAATTTGTACCAGGGGGGAAAATAAAACAGTGATTAACCCCTACTTCCATGTCTGTCCCTTAGCCTTATTTTCGGGGGGGGGGGCTTTTAATTGTCCAAAGTAATGCCAAAAGAATGTTTTTTTTTGGTGAGTGTTTATATAGATAGCGTTGGACTTAAAGAAAAAAGAAAAAAAAGTGGGGTATTTCTTTATACTTTTGTCTTTTTTTATAACTTTTTTTTTTCTTTTTGTTTGGTTGGGGGTGGCGGGGGGGGGGGGTCGGCGTGGGGTATTAACGTATCCACTAACATCCTACCTGTCATTCCTGACCGCCTGTTCAAAACGGGAAGAATTACCTATGGGTCCTTCCACATTACAAACCATTATTAAAATCTACTTTCCTTTCCACTGGATTCGAACCACCAGCCCTCCAGCTCGCTCTTTGTCCTGGTTTTGTTACCCATCGCATCAACCCGCTTTACGCCTAACAGCGGAGAAAGATTGCATTGAGACGTTTCAAACACGAGAAAGTCATTGTGGTTTTGGATGATGGAACGTTTATACGTATTACACATTGTGACCGTACACAACGTCGCAATGCAACCTAAGGAACCAATAAAATACGAAATTTCTTTAATAAACCACGGGGTAGCTGATGCAGCAATTAGCACAATAAAATTTTTTTAGAAACCCAAATAATTGTGTCTCCCCTAGACTTGTTTCGCTTGAAACGTGCGGGACATAACAAATGAAACACGAACACATTTCACTTTAACGGTCTTCTTTCACAGCTTTTCAACAGACAGGAAGTGATACAAATGGAACAGTAACACGGAAACTACCAAGGACGAAACCCTGGTTTTCTCGCACCACCTTGTTATGTGTTCCACGGTTTTAGAAGCCTTGACTGTACCGTCTTACTTTGGAACCCAGTTCCTCTTTCTACCCAGCCTTACTTTTAAAGGGTCCGGAGAATTGTACAAATTCCAAACAAAAACCGTGATTAACCCTCCAAGACCATGTCTGTCCTTAGCCTCAGTTTCGTTCACACCAGTGTACCAAAATTATGCACTCAAAAAAAATGATTTTTGGGTTGAGGGGTTTCCTAGAGAATAACGAGGGACTTTACGCTTTTGTGGGGGGAACAAAAAAAAACAAAAACGTGGGGTTTTTTCTTTTGACCTTTTTTATAATTTTTGTTTTTCTTTTTGTTTGGGGGGGGGTTCCAAAAGGCGCTTCGACGGAGGGGTTTTTCTTTCCACTACTCCTAACTTGCATTCTGACACTTGGCCATTCACATTACAAATACCGGGGACATTCACTTTACAAACAGTTATTTAAATAATAACTTACCTTTCACTGGATGCGACCACCAGCCTCCAGCTCATCGCTCAACCGACTGCGCTCCATACGAGAATAAGCTTAAAGACGTGTCAACACAGAGGTAGTCACACTGGTGTTTTGGATGATGGGGGAACAAACGTTTATACTTAATAACGACATTGTTGAACGTTGCACAAAATACGCAATGCACCCTAGGAACACAATAAAATATAGATTACTTTAATAAACCACGTGTTACTTATAGCAAAATTTACACAATAAAATAGTCAATTTAAACCAAATAATTGTGTGTCTCCCAAGACGGTTATCGTCTCGCTTGAAACGGGGACATAACACATGACCCAAAAAACATTCACTAAATTACCACGAAAAAACCGTTTTTTGTCTCTTTTCACGTTCTCCAAGGACAGGTATTGCAACACTAATTTGCACATTAAACACAAACCTAAGGCATAAATTCTGTTTTCTCGCCAGCCTTGTTATGTTTTTTCACAACGGATTTAGAAGCATTGAATTGTCAACAAAAAAATTAAACGTACACTAACCCACCTCGTTTGTCTTTTCTTCAGCTTTGTTACGTTTTAAAGGGCAAAGCATATCAAATTAGACAATAAAAACAGTTTATAAGGGACCGATAATTCCTCTCTCGTCCCAGCCTTTTTGTTTCGCCTTGACATGGCGTGGCCATAAAAAACAAATTACACAATACAACAGTCGCTATTCCTCGATACCGAGTTGTCTCCCCCAGCCTTTCTACGTTCTTTAAGGGTTAGTATCATCCTCATCTTTAACCTCAGTTCTCCCTGTTCCTAACCCTAAAGGCTTACTTTTGACGGGTCGAGAATTGTACCAAGTTTCCAAAAAAAACTTGATTAAACCCTACTCCATGTCTGGCCCTTCTCCTTTAGTTCGGTTTTCAAGTGTACACATGGGGCCCCAAAAGAACTGATTTTGGTGAGGGATTATATAGACAAGATGGACTTAAAAGAACATAAAGAAAAAAGTGGGGTTTTTTCTTTTGCCCTTTTTTTTAACTTTTTTTTTTCTTTTTTGTTTTGGGTGCGGGGGGGGGTCGGAGGGGTGGTTATTCTATCCACTACCCCTAACCCTTCCATTCTGACCTTCCTTTACACATTACATATTTGGGACATCCCATTACAAAACCATTATTTAAATATAACTTACCTTTCCACTGGATTCGAACCACATCCTCCAGCTCGATCTTTTGCATCGTTTGTGACCAATCGCGCAAACCGACTGCAGTTTACAGCGAGAAGATTTTTGAGACGTTGCCCCACAAAGCTCGTACGGTAGCACTGGTTTTTGAGAATATAAAAACGTTATAACGTAATTACACATGTTGTTAAACTGTAAGAATACCTTAAACTTAACTGCTTGCAATAAACAACGCTGTTGCAACCCCATCGTCCCCAATAAAATATCGCGTTTTAATAAACCACCGGTGGTACTAGATAAGCTCAAATTACACGATAAAATGGTTATAAAAACCAAATAATTGTGTCTCCCCAGACTTTGTTTTCCGCTTGAAACGGCGGGGCTTTGACATCACAAATGTACACACTAAACCTTCACATAAAAGGTCATTTCTTTCTCACGTTTCTTCCAAAAATTTATGCTATCACACACATCGCACAGTTAAACAGACAACTAATTGCAAGAAGTCTGTTTCTCCCAGCTGTGTTTGTTCTTGTTATGTTTTTCCCGGTTGAAATCATTTGACTTGTACATCTTCTTTTAAACACCAGTTACCCTCTTTCGTACACGGCAGCCTTAGCTTTTAAAGGGTCGAAGAATGGTTAACAAATTCCAAAATAAAATCGTGAAAAAACGCCTAACTCCATGTCTGTCCTTCAGCCTCAGTTCGTTTTAAGTGTACAAAGTTGTGTCACTAAAAGTAGGATTTTTGGTGAGGTTTTGATAGATACGATGGAACAAGTTTTTTTTTCAAGAACCTAAAGAAAAAAAAGTGGGGTGTTTTTCTTTTTGTCTTTTTTTATCACTGTTTTTTTTCTTTTTGTTTGTGGGGGGGGGGGGGGTCGGAGGGGTTTTTAAATTCTATTTTCCACCTAACTCCTACCTTTTTCATTTCTGACCTTCCTATTCATACATATACATATGGGACATTTTTTCACATTTTTTTTTACCAAAACAAACAAAAAATTATTTAAAAATATTTTAAACAACTTACACTTGTCACTGGATTCGAAACCACCCAGCCATCCCAGCTCAATCCGCTCAACCGGGGATGCTGCTGCTACAAGCGAGAAGATTGCTTTAAGACGTTTCAAACAGAGCTAGTCACATTGTTTTTGGATGAATGGAACCTTATTACTTAATAAACTGGTGAACGTGCACCAACGGTGCATATGCAACCTAGATAACACAATACATATAGATTTTTAATAACCACGTGGTACTGTGATGCAAATATACACATAAAATAGTTATAGACACAAGCACATAATTTGTGTCCCTCACAAGACTTTGTTTTCGCGTTTGAACAGGCGGCTGGACAGAACAAATGACACAATACACATTCAATCTAGGATAGTCTTCTTTTATACGTTATCAAAGGACAGAAGCGAAAGAATGCACATTAAAAAAGAACCTAAGGCAAAACCTGTTTCTCCCAAGCCTTGTTTTGTTTTCCAACGGTTTAAGAAGGCATGGATTTGGTACCAAAAAAACGTAACTAAAACCCACTCGTTGTCTTTTCCTCAGCTTTGGTACGTTTAAAAGGGCAGATGCATATCAACTTAGACCATAAAACAACGTTATCAGACCAGATTAATTCCTCTCCTCTCCATCTTTTTTTTTTCGCTTGACATGGCTTGACATAAAAATTACACAATACCACAGTCAGCCTATATACTCAATATACCTTTGTCTACCCCATCCTTTTATCTATCGTTTTAAGGAGTTAGTTATCAGCCTCCTCTTTTAACTCAGTTCCCTTTTCCTCACCCCAGCTTTACCTTTTGAAGGGTCGAGAATTGTAACAAGTTCCAAAATAAAACAGTGATTAACCCTACCACTCCATGTCTGTCCTTAACCTTATTTCGATTTCAAGTGCACAAATTATTCACAAAAAGAATGTATTCTGGTGAGGTTTATATGAGGATACGAGGGACTTTAAAGACAATAAAGAAAACAAGTGTTGGTTTTAATTCCTTTTGTCTTTTTTTTATAACTTGTTGTTTTATCTTTTTGTGTTGGTGTGGGGGGTGTCGGGAGGGGTGTATTCCTATCCAGCTGACTCCTACCTTCATTGCTGACACTTCCTGTTCACATTACCATCTGGGACATCCACATTACAAACAATTTATTTTATATAATACTTACCTTTCACTGGATCTCCGCACCACCAGCCTGCCCAGCTCGATCTTTGCACTCGTTTTTGTACCAAATCGCTCAACCGACTACAGCCGACTGCGCTACAGACTAGAAGATGCCCTGAGAAGTTTCAAACCGAGGTTAGTCACTTGGTTTTGGATGATGGACCGTTAATACGTAATACACCCTTGTGAACTGTTTCCACGTGCCATGCAACCTATGAACACAATAAATCTAGATTTTTAATAAAGCCACGTGGTACTGAATAGCAATTAACACATAAACTATCGTTAAATAAAAACCAAATAATTGTGTGTCCCTTCTCCAGACTTTGTTTCGCGTGAAACGGCGGGACATAACAACGACACACATAAACATTCACTCATAAAGGTCCGTCTTTCCCTTTTTCAACGGACAGAAGCAAGCCCAATTGGACACAGAAAACTAGAAACTAAGGCAGAAACCTGTGACTCCCAGCGCGGGGGATTAGAGGGGTTATTGATTTTGCACGTTTGTAGAAGCATTGACTTGTACAGTCTCTTTAAACCATTTCCCTCTTTCTACCCAGCCTTACTTTTAAAGGTTCGAGAAATTGTACAAATTCCAAAAATAAACAGTGATTACCCTACTCCTGGTCTGTTCCTTAGCCCTAAGTTCGTTTTTTAAGTTCATCCTTATGCACTACAAGAGATGATTTTTGGTGAGGTTTCGATAGATCAGAAGGACTTACAGACACACTAAAGAAAACGGTGGGGTGTTTTCTTTTGGTTGCTTTTTTTTTTTTTATAACTTTTTTTTTTTTCTTTTTGTTTAGGGTGGGGGGGGGTCGGAGGGGGGTATTCCTATCGCACTCGCCCTACCCTTCAGTCTGACCTTCCTATGGACACATTACATATGAAGGGACATTCACATTATGCAAAACCTTATTATTAGATACCTTACCTTTTCACCTGGATTCGAACCACCATCCTCAAGCTCAATCGCTCAACCGACTCGCGCTACAGGCGATAAGATGCTTTGAGACGTTCCAACAGAGGTGTTCACTTGTTTTGGATGATGTACCGTTATACGTACTACACATTTGTGAACGTGGCACAAACGTGTCAATGCAACCTAGGACAACAATAAAATATAGATTTTTTAATAAACACGTGGCTCGGATAGCAAATTACCCACAATAAAATAGTTCTAACGCCAAATAATGTTTGTAGTCCTCCCCAGACTTTGTTGTTCGCTTGAAACGGGGCGGACATAACACATGACACAAGAAACAATTCACTCTACGGTCTTCTTTTAACGATTTCAAAGGACAGGTCGCACAAATTGCACATTAAAACATAAACTAAGGCAGAAATCTGTTTCTCTCCCAAGCCGTGTTTATGTTTTTTCATCCATCGTTTAGCAGCCTTGGATTGTCCCAAAAAAAAACCTTAACTAAGCCACCCTCGTTGTCCCTTTTCTTCACTATTTTTTTACGTTTAAAAGGGCGAGGCATATCCAATTAGACAATAACCAACAGGGATCCGACCAGATAATTCTCTCTCTCTCATCCTTTTTTTGTGTTTCGCTTCGACATGGCTTGACATAACAAATTACACAATAAAACAGGCGCATATTACTCGATCCAACTCTAGGTCCTCCCCAGCCTTTCTCACTTTTTAAGGATTAAAGTATCATCCTCTCTTTACCTCCCTTAAGCCCTGTTCCTCACCCCTGCTTACTTTTGAAGGGTGTCTCGAATTGTAACCAGTTCCAAAATAAAACAGTGATATACCCCTACTCCATGTCCTGGCCCTTAGCCTTAGTTCGTTTCAAGTGTACAAATTAATGCACAAAACGAATGATTTTTGGTGATGTTTATATAGAATAAGAGTGCCTTAAAGACTAAAGAAAAAAAAGTGGGGTTTTTTTCTTTTGTCTTTTTTTTTTTTTTTAAATAAACGTTTTTTTTCTTTTTGTTTGTGTGGGGGGGGGGGGTCGGAGGGGGGTATCTAAAGCCACTACCCTACCTTCATCTGGACCTTCCTGTTCACATTACATATGTGACACCACACTACAAACAATTATTTAATATAACTTACCTTCACTGGATTTCGAACCACCAGCCTCCACTCGACCTTTGCAGCGTTTGTACCAATCTCTCAAGCCGACTGCGTACACGAGAAGATGTTGAAGACGTCACACAGAGGGGTCCCTGGTTTTGATTATGGAACGTTAATACCGTAAGCCTTGTGAACGTCCAACGTGCAATGCAACCTAGACCCATAAAATATAGATTTTTAATAAACCACGTGATACTGATAGCAAATTACACAATAAATAGTTATAAAACAAATAAATTTGTGTCTCCCACAACTTTGATTTCGCTTGAAACGGCGGGACATAACAAATGACACAATCAAACATTCACTATACGGTCTTCTTTCACGTTTTCAAAGGACAGGCAGCAACAAATTGCACATTAAAACAGAAACTAGGCAGAAACCTGTTTCTCTCTCCCAAGCCTTGTTTATGTTTCACGGTTTAGAAGCATTGACTTGTACATCTCTTTAACCCACCTCCCTCTTTTCTACCCATCCTTACTTTTAAAGGGTCGAGATTGTACAAATTCCAAATAAGGGGGGGGGGGGGGGGGTGATTATACCCTACTCCATGTCTCTGTCCTTAGCCTCAGTTCGTTTTAAGTGTACAAATTATTGCACTACAAGTATGATTTTTTGGTGAGGTTTATTAGAGCGTCGAGTCCGACTTTAAGGAACATCAAAGGAAAAAAAGTGGGGTTTTTTTCTTTTTGTCCTTTTTTCTCATAACCTTTGTTTTCTTTTTGTTTGGGGGGGGGGGTCGGTCCGGGGGGTATTCAATATCCACTACTCCTCCACCATTCATTCTGACCTTCCTATTCACTTACATATGGGACATTCACATTACAAACAATTATTTAAATATGACTTTACCCTTTCCCTGGATTCGAAACACCAGCCTCCAGCTCATCGCTCAAAAAAAAGCGCTACGGGAGAAGATTCTTTTGTCTTTTTTATAACTTTTTTTTCACTTGTTTTTTGTTGGGTGGGGGTTATACTCGGATGGGGGTTCTGTCCACTGCTCCTACCTTCATTCTGACCTTACCTGTTTACAGTACATATGGGACATCCACACTACAAACGTGGTAATGATAAAGCACACTACACTTTCACTAGTTCTATATTCGAACACCCGCCTCCAGCTCGTCTTTGCTCGTTTGTACCTCGATACCGACTGGTTACAGCGAGAAGGAGCAACTGAGACGTTCAAACAGAAGGTAGTCCTGGTTTTTTGGATGTTGGAACAGGTTATAAACAACATACCATTGGAACCGTACACAACGGCCTAATGCAAACCTAGAACACAATAAAAAGTTATTTTTATAAAACACGTGATAGAAGCATAGCACATGTCACCATAAATACGTTACTAAAACCCACCTACTTGGTCTTTTCTCAGACTTTGTTACGCTTCAAAACGGCGGGAGCATATCTCAAATTAGACAATAACACAGTTATACTATCGGTAATTCTCTGTCTCCAGCGTTCAAGCCAGGAAGCTTGACATTGCGTTGAATTACACACTAAACGAAGCTAGGCAGTCGCTAATTCCTCTGCCCAGACCTTGTTAGTCTCCCCAGCGTTTAGACGCATTGAATTGTACCTCTCTTAACCCAGTCCCCCTCTTTCTAAGCACCCATAGACTACCCAGCCTTACTTTTAAATGGGGGGGGGGGGGGGGGAAGGGCGAGAATTGTAACACATTCCAAATAAACAGTGATTAACCCTACTCCATGTCTGTCCTTAGCCCTTAGTTCGTTTCAAGTGTAACAAATTATGCACAAAAAGAATGATTTTTGGTGAGGTTATATAGATAATAGGGACTTAACAGAACATAAAGAAAAAAAAGTGGGGTTTTTTTCTTTTGGTCTTTTTTTTATAACTTTTTTTTTTTCTTTTTGTTTGGGTGGGGGGGGGGGTCGGGAGGGGGGTATTCTAGCCACTACTCCTACCTTCATTCTGACCTTCCTGTTCACATTACATATTGGACAATCCCCACACTACCAAACAATTATTTAAATATAACTTTACCTTTCACTGGATTCGAACCACCATCCTCCAGCTCGATCTTTGCCATCGTTTTTTGTACCAATCGCTCAACCGCCTGCGTTTACAGCGAGAAGATGCTTGAAACTTCAAACAAGGTATCACTGGTTTTTGGATGATGGAACGTTATACGTAATAACACCTTTTGAAACGTACACAACGTGCAATTCAACCAAGGGAACACAATAAAATAAATTTTTAAAATTAAAACCCCACGTGATACTGACAAAAACAATAAAATAGTTTTATAAAACCAAATAATTGTGTCTCCCCCAACTTTGTTTTCGCTTGAAACCGGCGGGATAACAAATGAACAAACAAAAAAAATTCACTAAAATAAACGGTTCTTCTTTCCAAAGGGGGCCAAAGGGGACAGGAAGCAACCAAATTGCACATTAAAAAACAGAAACTAAGGCGACCTGTTTTTCTCCCCCAAGCCTTGTTAGTTTTTCACGGGTTTAGGAACAGAATTGTACACTCTTTAAACCCAGTTTCCCTCTTTCTCCCCAGCCTTACTTTTAAAGGTTCGCAATTGTAACAAATTCCAAATAAAACAGTGATTCCCCTACTCCATGTCTGTCCTTACCTCAGTTTCGTTTTAAATTGTACAAATTATGGCCCTAAAATTATGATTTTTGGTGAGGTTTAATATAGTCAAAGGGCCTTAAAGAACATAAAAAAAAATTGGGGTTTTTTCTTTTTTGTTTTTTTTATAACTTTTTTTTTCCTTTTGTTTTTGGGGGGGGGGGGTCGGGGGGGGTAT
>NW_024536180.1:0-9141 GCF_016097555.1 Gigantopelta aegis
ATACACAGATGACTACGTTATATGAATCAAGTGCAGGCTTTATGGTATCATTACAACACGACTACCTGGGAGGAGGTTCAGTAATCTGCCGTGATGTCGGGTACAATTTAGATTTGTTTTGGAAAGGAAGGGATGTTATTTACGAACTAATGCTTACTAGGACTAAAACCTAACATACGTGCTCTCATTGTGTTAAAGGTTCGTAAATTACAAAATTCGGATTGACGTGACTTGATTTGTTATGGGTATTTTTTATATTCAGTTGTTTTCTTGAAAATACTCGAATTTGGTTATATGATGGGTTATCTTACTTTTTTGTCTTTTGTGTTTGTATATATAATTTTAATGATTTTTTTAAAGTCAAACTAGTCCACTAACTAGTATCCTAAAGAGAAGTAAGTTTCTTTTACCCATTGAAATGTCATGCTTCATTTAGTTTGTCAGGTGCATTTTGAAATAGGTATTAATCAAAATCAGGGGTTTGTTGTTGTTGTTGCTGCTGCTGCTGCTGCTGCTGCTGCTGCTGTTGTTGTTAATCACATATTACGGTTTGTCGCTCAGATTGTTTCAAGGCTATCTTCATTACTATACAAAGTAATGTTAAGAGATCATTTATATAATGGAAAAATTATTTTATCTCTTTTTACAGCTTTACCAGATTCAACGTTGAT
The DNA here is from genome assembly GCF_016097555.1 of Gigantopelta aegis. Classification (NCBI taxonomy): domain Eukaryota; kingdom Metazoa; phylum Mollusca; class Gastropoda; order Neomphalida; family Peltospiridae; genus Gigantopelta; species Gigantopelta aegis. The sequence continues at coordinate 672 of NW_024536180.1, forward strand.
TCCAAATGGCTGTTTTGTCTGTAATGTACGAATCCAGAAGGCCTCTCGTTCAAGTCTCAAGAGGTCTGTTTCGTCTTTTGAACCAAGTATCAGGGGTTGTTCAATTGGAATTATTTCAAAATTTTCATCTAACGAATGGTCAGGTAGATTGAAGTGATTGGCGACAGGGGTGTCAACTTCATGCCGAATATCATACTTGTGACAAACTGCTCTAATTCTCAGTTGGTTTTGCGTTTGTCCACGTACTGTTTTTTACATAAATACAGGTGATTAGATATACTACATTTATCGAATCACAGTTCATGTCTGTCGGAATTTGATATTCAATTTTGGTCTGTTGACTTTTGAAAGTCGACTGCGTTTTAAGTAAGTTGTTGAAGTCTACACCTGGTTTTTGGCACAAGTAGTAGAGGAGCCAGTGCTTATTTGAGGTGATTGGTTTATGCTGAAAGTTTGTATGGGTTATAGTCTTCAGTTGCCCTAAAGGGATTTTCTAATTCTCGAACAGTTTCAGATTTAATTTGTCTTAAAAACCGTTTTGAATATCCCCTAGGTTTTAAAGCACTAAATAAAAGTGAACAAGCCTCATTGAAATTCTGTTTGTTACTCGAATTTCTGTGAAATCTAATAATCTGAGATTTAACAATGCCTTTAAAGGTGTGACATGGGTGAAAAGACTTACAGTGGAGAAGATCGGTGTGTGTCTGTTGGTTTGAAAAACACTTTGTAGTCTAGGTAACCTGATGTTTCAAACTGTGTACCTTTATAAATTGTTACATCCAAAAAGTCAACTGATTATCTGATATGGTGGCCTTAAGTTTGATATTGTCATCCTGTTTGATTTAATAGCTCAAAAAAGTTCCAAAATTCTTGTTTAGAATGTGCCAAATGATAAGTATATCGTCGAGATATCTGAGGTACAAAAGAGGTGTTTTACTCGATTTCTTTAAAGCAGCTCTTCCCATTCGGCGACATAGATAGATGCAAAGTTTGGACTGAAACGTTTGCCCATAGCACAACCACACACTTGCTGATACATTTCTCCATCAAACTCAAAATCATTTCCTTTTAGGCTTAATTCTAACAGCTCAATAATGTTCGTATCTGGTCTGTTTGTATCTGGGGTACTTATCGAATGCTCTCTTAACTGAATCAATGCCCGCATCAATACCTATGTTGGTGTACATGGAGTCAATATCAAGGGTAACCAAGAATGAATCTTTTGGGATTTTGGTTTTTGATAATTTTGATAGAAGATCTTCAGTGTTTTTCACAAAGCTTTCATGTCTATTTGCAATTGGGTTTTAAGTGAAAATCTATGTATTCTGAAATATTGTACGATTCTGATCCACAGTCTGAAATGATTGGACGACCGGGTGGGTGTGTAATATCGGTCCATGTATCGACTGGCTTGTGGATTTTTGGAAGTAAATAAAATTTCCGGGTTTGTGATTGTGACCTGGCTTCTAAATATTTTACTTGTTTTTTATTTATATGTCCCTGATCTTTTAGACAGTGAATAATTGCATTGAACTTTTTTAAAATTTTCAGGCCAAATAGCTTTGTCTAATTTTTTTGTAGTACTTTGAATTATTAAGCTGTCGCTGGGCTTCCCGGATATAGTTCTCCCTTGATAGAATGACAGTGGCTGACCCTTTATCTGCAGGTTTTTATAACAATTTTGCGGTTTTTGCGTAGTTTGGAGAGAGCACGACGTTCCATGACAGAAAGATTTTGCTGATTTGTGTAAACTGTCATATCACCCACCGTTTTTCCACTATCCTTTTATGAGCTTTAATGATTTCAGGATCTACACTAGAGTTTGGGGGTAACCAGCCGGAGTTTTCCGTGAATGGGATTTTTCTCCAGTTGAACGCCGAAAATAGTCGGCCAGTTTCATTTTGTGGTCAAAAACTGCCGTATTCATTACACCATTGTCAAGTTTAGCCTCTAAGCCTGTTTTTGGTTGGGGTGTGGGAACAAAATTCAAACCCCTGTCCAGTAATGATTTTTCAGCGGATGTTAGAAGGTTAGTGTCACCAGTTAGGTTAACAATGTTAGTTCCTAGTCCTAAATCAGGGTGGACATTACCCTTTCCCGGCCTTAGTTTAAATTTAAGTACCTCATCCAACTGCGATAAAGTTTATTGGCAGTTGTTTCTGTCCAGTGAATGTTGTCCTGCCCAACCTCAAAATCATACGCGTGAAGCGCAGGTATAATTTGTATGGTCCTCAGTGTTTTTGCAGCCAAATTTATTTGGTTGAGGCAGGTTTTTTGACTAGCCAAAAGTCTGTCCGAAAAGTTAAGCTCGATAAAAAGTATTTTTGACCTAGGGAAACATTTCCGAATCGAGCTTATCATGTTTCGCAACTGATTTATTGCACTGGTTGGATTTTGATCTTTTGAGTTTATACCAATGTTAAGAACAATGGTTTCGGGTTGAGACTTGCCCTTATAATTTTGAGGCCATGGTCCGAAAATGATTTAAAATTGGCGCCTGGGTAACATTCTACTTGCACCCTCAGGGATGCGTGTCCAAATTAATTCTGGAGAGATTTGATGAGCCAAAAAGAGTATTTTTATCTTAATTTCTGGAAGGCGCCATTGAGATTTGTCCGAAACGTTGTGCCGAAATTGATAGAATTTTGTTTGTCGAAAATTTGTATCCCGCCCAGAGTTGCGATTCGGGGCGGTGGGAGACTTTAATATGCGTCAGCAAAAGAAGTTCCCAGACGAGGTACTGAACTACATGAGTTAGATGGGATAGGTGGGGTGGGTGGTGAGTTAGGTGAGGTGCAGTGGACCTTTTGGCAATGGGCGGTGTTGCCTTAAGGTCAGGACGGTTGGAAGGGGTGTTAACACGTGGGGATCGTGCTCGTTTTTGTCTTTGTGGCAGATGAGTAGTAGTTTGACAAGAACTACCCACACTATTCTCTGTGTTGGGGAGAAGGTCCGAAAGATAACGGGAAAATTCCGACAGACTAGAATTGGTTAATTTTGTTTTGTAGTTTTTTCTTCCCCACTTGATAGCAGTAAATTGAGCACGATCGAAGTTTTTTGATGACATGGCCGAAATAATCTTAGACTTCAGTAGTTTTAGAGAATTAGCATAATGCTTAATCAACACGTTCATGGTTTGATTGGCCCAATTTTGATTTGTCAAGTTCAAGTCGAATGTAATATCTAAATTTGGACGTGCCGGTTTGATGAAGGAGTTAAGCTCCTCCACCTTCCTTGCTAGTGATTTTGGGAGGGTCGAATTGACTAGATTCTCCTCCAGTAACCCAATGTGGTGGATACACTGCAACACACCGTACAGCAGTTTAACAAGTCCAGCAAAGGCCGAATCGGACTGATAAACCCTGCTTTTTGTTTTCAAATTGTTGGACGGCGGGTTACCAAAATCCCGTCCTCTACTACCCGTATTTGTGGCATTTTTTCTGGCCATTTTTGGTTTTAAGAACACACAAAAAGATTTATAGAAAGGTATCAACAAAAAAGAAATGAAAACGAACTCACCCAAAAATGAATTATCCTCACAAAAAATATCCTCACAAAAAAAGAATCACTGTCTGGCTGGCTAACTAGTTTCGTTAATTTGCGCTTCATCAGAGCCAAAATAACGAATCCGAAGTAGGACTAGGTATCGTGATACATATCGTATCGTGGGCTATGTATCGTGATACGTATCGTATCGTGGACTATGTATCATGATAAGTATTGTATCGTGAACTACGTATCGTGATACGTATCGTATTGTGGGCTATGTATCGTGATACGTATCGTATCGTGGGCTATGTATCGTGATACGTATCGTATCGTGGACTATGTATCGTGATACGTATCATATCGTATCGTGGACTACGTATCGTATCGCGATATCGTGGACTATGTATCATGATAAGTATCGTATCGTGGACTACGTATCGTGATACGTATCGTATCGTGGGCTATGTATCGTGATACGTATCGTATCGTGGACTATGTATCGTGATACGTATCGATCGTATCGTGGACTACGTATCGCGATATGTATCGTATTGTAGACTATGTATCGTAATACGTAGCGTATCGCGACTATGTATCATGATACGTATCGTATCGTGGACTAGGTATCGTGATACGTATCGTATCGTGGACTATGTATCGTGATACGTATCGTATCGTGGACTATGTATCGTGATACGTATCGTATCGTGGGCTACGTATCGTATCGTGATACGTATCGTATCGTGGACAAGCAACGAGAAATAGCCCGATGGGTCCACCGACGGGGATCAATCCTAAACTGACTGCGCATCAAGCGAGCGCTTTACCACTGGGCTACGTCTCGCCAAATTATGAACGGTACCCAAGGCTGAAAGGGTAGTTATGGTTGTGGTACAAAGTGTTTGTACTGACTTATATTTATGTTTGTTACTAATGATGGTAAGTGTACACAGTGTTATTGGAATTCAAGAGAATATGGATAAAAGGATGTAGTAATTGGACATAAAATAAAGTAAAGTTTGTTTTGTTTAACAACACCACTAGAGCACATTGATTAATTAGTCATCGCTATTAGATGTGAAACATTTGGTAATTCCGACACGAAAACACATGCCACGGCGTTTGACTGGTCGGAACGAGAAAAAACCAGGTGGTTCGATCCTGAGCTAAATCCCGCCCCTAATTGGAGATCAGTGAAAGAAATGTATGTACAGAAAATCCATGCAAGAAAAGCACAATAAAGGGAAAGAACACTTGCAGGATTAGTTTGAGGGACTCGGTCTTTCTGGTATATTTACATGGTTCTAAAGCAAAGGAATTATGCGGTGAAAGTTGGACTTAAGGTCCAGACTTATCAATACGTAATTCACTATTCTTTGGTATCTACGTATACCTTTTACAATATATATGAAGTATTAATAAAAAATTTAAAAAAAAAATGCTATCGTTTTTTAATATATTCGCAATAACAAGTCGCGCTTTCTCCATCGCTTGTCAAAATGCTTCCGACTCCAAGAGCTAAGTCACGTGACCCCGTGTCGTGGAATGCAGCGTACTCTGAAAGCGTGATTGTGCACAGCCTTTCACACCTGGCCTGACCTGACCTGTTCACACGTTTGATTTGGAACGCCTGGGGTTGTTGTTGTTTTTTGGTGGTTGTTTTTTTGTTGTTGTTTGTTTTGTTTTTTTAAAAACGCGAAAATGTTATTCCAGTGAATTGAATTGTATGGATGGAATATTCTTTTAGATATATTTCTCAAATGTGAAACATGGTTCAGTATTTGGATGTACCAAAGCTGCAGTTAAGGGCAAGCGAAGTTTGCATGGTTTTTTTTCGAACTTTAGTTTTAAGACAATATTAATGTGTAATCTTCATAAGGTTTAAAGGTCCAGCCTTATGGTACATTATTACTACACAGTATATAAAAAAAATACATGAACCTTACAATACTAAAAATAAAAAACAAAAATACCATCCCAATTATTAAAGTTACATTATCTGGTTACCATAGTATAACATCATGTACAAATGTGAAATACAAGCTCAAATGCACTTTTAAAAAAATCGTGTGTGTTCGCTATGAACGGATTTCGTCAAACGTATACGCTTGATTCGTCGCCTGTGCCGCCATAGCTCGGCAAAGCAAAAACGACAGCCTGCTGTCAGTTTCAGTTAACACGTGCGTTTGCCGATTTCAAATTGTAGGGTTCGTCTCAAAAAATTAAAAGAGAAATCTTGCGCTGTACGAGTCTTTATAATTTTTTAGAAAAACAACTGATTCTTAATGGACGCTAGTTTGGACATTTTGTCAATCTACTCTAATGGTACCTCGATTGGTGACGAAGAAGGATAGAATCCGTTAGGGGTACTTCCCTATCAATTCGAGCCGGAATACAACAACGATGATCCACAAGCCAAATGACTATGTATTGAAGTGGTAAACGAAAATGTCCCAGATGTTCAAACACTACTCACTGACCTTAAAAGTTGAAAAGACAAATTTGGAATAGATCTTAATTATAGAGATGGTATATATCGTCAAATAATGCTTATTTTTCCGTTCTAAATTCATTTATAGCCAATATAGGGTCACATTTTGAGACAAAATATCCCCGTCTAGACATTTTCAATAGTTACCCTATTGTCGTATATGCATTTACACAAAATTGGAAATGCTTTTTGTTGATTATTTTATTTTGGGTCATTTCACCATCAAGAGACAGGGGTTTTGTAGCCATTTGTTAAAAAATTAACAATTAGGTGGGTGACCTCTGGAAATAGTTGCCTAGTTCATTAGTAATAATACAAGTAGGCTAACTTGGCAACATGCAGATTTCATTATTGATAATGAATAATAAATTGTACAAAAGAAAACAGGACAATATTATCGATGTGAAGGTATTTAACGTCAAACATAGGATTGTTGTATTATTTAGAGTGGAAATATTTTGATTGATTTCCGGCGGTTAGAGAGCGTGATAACTGTCCAAATGCCCGTGTGTGTCGCTCTCTCGCTCTCTCGCTCTTGCTCGCTCTCTCTCTCTCTCTCTCTCTCTCTCTCTCTCTCTCTCTCTCTCTTGCTCGCTCTCTCTCTCTCTTGCTCGCTCTCTCTTGCTCGCTCTCTCTCTCTCTTGCTCGCTCGCTCTCTCTCTCTCTCTCTCTCTCTCTCTCTCTCTCTCTCTCTCTCTCTCTCTCTCTCTCTCTCTCTCTCTCTCTCTCTCTCTCTCTCTCTCTCTCAGAGACTTAGTAGTCAGAGTAATCGGGATATGCATAAATGTGATATAACATTAATTAGGATTTAATTTTCTCAACGCTGAAACCAATATTTGTTTTCTTTCAGTTTTGCAAATACAAATATCAGCATATAGCCTGAACATGATGTATCACCAACGTCCATAATTGCGTTGCCTCACACATGCTACAATAGCAAAAATAAATAATTCAATTTGTATTATTTTCACCCCACACACCCCACTCCCATTATCAGATTTTTTATTATTATAGCCTCTATTAGATACATACTTATCTGCCCTTGATTTGCATGTGCGCTAAGCGGCCCGAACATCCACTAAATTACTTCCGGTGCGTTTACGCTGCAGTCGCTTGCAACAAAGGCCCTTTGTTACTACTGAATCGTGGAGTAGTCATTGATTTGTTCTTTTATTTTTTTACGTTAATAAAGTTTCCTATTTGTATTATTGTTTGTCAGATTGTGGGCAATCTCCTTGTTTTACAGAAAAGAAAATATACAATATTTTTGTGGTTAACAAAAATACTTACGACCACGTCTTGGGGAGACAAAAATAAAATGGCTCATTGATGACTGACTCGTTAAAACAGCATCTTAATAAAGTTTTGATATTTGCAATTAATATGCATGTGTTTGTGTATATGTGGCAGACTTGTGTGTGTTGTATATTGAGGTCATGGCAGGTTTAGGTTTTAATATAGTTAATTTGATATAGGAAACAAAGAGTAAAACTTGATGGTTACTTCTCAAATTGGAGGAATATCAATGCTGGAGTACCACAGGGATCTATACTTGGGCCATATCTTTTCTTAATATTCATAAATGATCTAGTAGACAATGTATCTAATAAAATAAAATTATTTGCTGATGACACCTCTCTTTATTGCATTGTCAATGACCACACTTCTACAGCCGAAACGCTAAATGAAGACTTAGAATCTATACATGAGTGGTCAACTAGCTGGGGAGTTGAATTTAATATAACTAAAACCAATAGAAGAAGTTTGCTTGCGTGGTGGTCTATTTTTAGATTAAAAAAATCATTTATGACTCGCATCCGTCTAAATATAGACTAGTTATCTGACTGTCTGTGACCGAGCCGGACTAGACCATTACTGAGAAGGGGCGTAGTAATCATACAATATTTTCGTGTTCACTACAGGACAATGCTGCTGCACGTTGACACTCGGAGTAGATTGTTTATGTAACAGGGACATTTTAATCTGTACATAATGTTTTATTTTGTTTATTTCAGTTTACAATTACTTTGTTCTTTCTTTCAGACTGACATGCAAACTGAAATACTTATAGTTCACCTGACTCTTGCACACACTTCACTATCGTCCGCGTCACGGCAATCGGCACGTACGTTTTCAGCAATAACTTAAATTCGCTCCTTTTTTTTTTTTTTAAATATATTTATTGTCCCATATATTTATATATTGATAATGTCAGGGTTGGGGCCCTGAAATCATTATCTTTTTTTTCTGTGTCGCGAATATTACAAAATGGGTTTCTATCAGAAAGTTTTAAGTTAGAAAGGGGTTTTAGGCAAGGCGATCCACTATCTCCCTATATTTTTATCATATGTGCTGAAATTCTAGCAATATTAATCAGAAATTCAAAGGATATTAAAGGAATACATATTGATGGGGAAGAATACCTTCTACCTCAGTATGCAGATGATACCACCTTTATTTTAGACGGATCACCCTAGTCCCTGGACAGTA
>NW_024536181.1:0-10016 GCF_016097555.1 Gigantopelta aegis
CACGGCTATGAATTGTCACTCCCATGGCCTCAAGATTAGACTTTGTGGTATTCAGAGAGATGGGTAAGAGAGGTCGTTTCTGATATATATAGCTAGACCTCCTCTACTGGTACACCCAGTATTGTGATAGAACCCATAGTACCCTGGCAGATTGTATTCAGTAAAAAAACAAACAAAAAAATAAAAAAACCCAGACGATGTCTATTTTAATTTTAGATTCTTCGAGGTGCTTTTTAAGCTCATCTCCCATACCGGGAAATCTCAGGCCCCTAGCGTTCCATTGTAAAAGAGCTATACCTTTAAAGAATTTTAACTGATTAATTTTGTTATTATTATTATTATTATTATTATTATTATTATTATTTATAACTTGAGATCCTAAAGGTACCCTATCTAAAATAACTCTGTCTCCCATTATCGGTGTGGAGCAATACTAGCTTTTTTTTTAACTAAAAAAATGTTCTAAATTAGTCCACACCATGGTGTTTAGGTGATGAGACAGGTACTGGATCAGCTGTAGTGCAGTGGAACCATTTAAGGTTACTTTTAATAGCAGTGGGGCCGCGCACCAGTATCCCAAGATATTGTTGCATAGACTTACATGCTAAAAGGGTGGCGTCCTCAACCACATCCCGAGTGATCATTGGTGGCTTAGATCCCCCCAGGGAACCATCCAAATGCAACCCGGTCAGAACTCTCATAAGTTGAAAAGCTGTGACCGGGCGATTGGGGTCATTAGATGATCACTGAGGTTGAGGGGGGTATTGGTAAGGTTTATTGTGGGGGTTGGGAGGATTGTTCTTAGTATTTGTAACTAAAGGGGAGAGGGGGGACAGCTCACTTCCGGCGTGGCCCTGCGCGGTTTGGCAACAGGAGCAGCACCCCTAGGTGCCCCAGTATCACCCCTCTCTCTGGAATAGAGGTTGTGTATGGCCTCTTTGTAATAAGAGCACTCTTGACTATGTGTGAAGTGCTCGTGTTTACAATTGGCACATTTCACAGGGTTGGTACATGGGTTATTGGGGGCCCGTTAGGGATGCTTACTGCCACACCGGAAGCAGACAGGATCCCCCTGGGTTCGACATTTTTTTTATGTTGTGGCCCCACCTCTGGCATTGAGCGCATTTTATAGCTTTAGGCTTAAACCGGAGTAGGGATTAAGAATGGTGTTTGAACAACAATGAGTCTACGCAGTTATTAGGATTTCTAAGTAAGGGATCCCAATATCCCTTTCGCCACACTGTTAGGTTTTGTAACTATATGTCAGGATTTTCCCGTGACACCACCACTTGGATTTCAGCCGCTGACATGGGGCCGAGTGGCATTTTCACTAGGCGGCGTCTACAGAAATCCTGAACAGGTCTATCAATGTTATTATTTGTTTTGTTAACTTTTGAATTAACTGTTTGAAAAATTTGGTCTACAGGGGCGCCAGAGGCTTGTTGCTGGGCCACCCCAGAACCGCCACTGGCGGGTTGAACATTCACATAAAAAGGACTAGGAGCTTGGGAACCCGTAGTAAGGGTTCGGTAGTGTGTAGAAAATATTTTCTTGCTATAGGTTTTTTGTGCTCCCCGAATAAAAAAAATCTTTTAGTTTTAGTTTTTAAGTTTTTAGCTTCATTTATTTCTTCTTGGGGAGCTTGAAAGGTTAATATAGGTCCACAGATGTCCACCCTCTTTTTTGTATCCTCCAAGACACCCTGGGCTACAACTGTATCCGCCACGGTCTTGGCTATTTGGTGGGACTGTCAACACACCTTCGGCGGTCTCCGTAGTACGAAAGGTAGGCGAAAGGAACGGAGATCCCCGTAGTGTGCGTTTGTTGTCACCACTCGGCGAAAGAAAGCAAGAAATGGTTTATTTAACGACGCACTCAACACATTTTATTTACGGTTATATGGCGTCAGACATATGGTTAAGAACCACACAGATCTTGAGAGGAAACCCGCTGTCGCCACTACATGGGCTACTCTTTCCGATTAGCAGCAAGGGGTCTTTTATTTGTGCTTCCCACAGACAGGATAGCACAAACCATGGCCTTTGTTGAACCAGTTATGGATCACTGGTCGGTGCAAGTGGTTTACACCTACCCATTGAGCCTTGCGGAGCACTCACTCAGGGTTTGGAGTCGGTATCTGGATTAAAAATTACATGCCTCGACTGGAATCCGAACCCAGTACCTACCAGCCTGTAGACCGATGAGTGGGGGAGGTCTAAACTGTGTTAGGTAGGTCAGGTTAATATCATAGATACATATTCACGTATATTTCCAGTGATGTTTAACATCGCCATTTAGTGACGCATGCTACCCCCGCACCCCTCACCCCCCGTCGGTCCATTCAAAACAAAAATCGCACATAGACCTGTATCACATATCTGTTTTTCCTATATTTATTTATTTATTTATTTATTTAAAGTTTTGTTTACTCTATTTTATTTATTATTTATTTTATTTTATTTTTTATTTTATTTTATTTTATTTTATTTTATTTTATTTTTATTTTATTTCTTTTCTTTTCCTTTCTTTTCTTTCTTTCTTTGTTTTTGTTTTTTTCTTTCTTTCTTTATTATTTCAATTGATTTTATTTTATTTTTGTTTATTCTATTCTATTTTATTGTTTATTCTATTTTATTTATTTATTTATTTATTTATTTTTGTGTTTACTTACTCTTTTGTCTTTACTATCATTTAAATCACAGTCACATAAAACTTCATTTGCAATCTCTGTAATTTCGAAACAATGGCGTTTTTTAAAAGTTTTATTTATTTTATTTATTTATTGAATTATTTTATTTATTATTTCATTTCAATTGATTCTATTTTAGTTTTGGTGTTGGATTGATTGATTGGTTGATTGATTGATTGATTGATTGTCTGATTGATTGATTGATTTACTTACACTTTTATCTTTAGTGTCATTTAAATTAGTTACATACAACTTCATTTGCCATCTCTGGTATTTTTTTTAAATAAAGACGTTTTAAAAAGTGTTATCCGATACATTTTTCAAAACTGTAAATGTGTTTGTATTTTGGATTAACTGATACAGTACTGAAATATGGTTAGGCGTGTTTGTATCGAAAAAATATGTTTAAAAACAAATATGTCGTAAAAAAGATTTTGAATAATTTAAAGTCATGTAAGCTGTGTATCTGGTATGGGTGTCAGGCTTTGGCCAGTGTGAGATGGAGGAAATGAAGTGTATAACGCTAATGTCTGTTACCGGCTGAATTACATCATATAAAATGGGGTGTCGGGACATAGCTGGATCGATCCCCGTTGGTGGGCCCATTGGGTTACTTCTCGTTGCATCCAGGGCACCCCGACTGGCATATCAAAGGCCGTGGTATGTGCTATCTTGTTTGTGGGATGGTGCATATAAAATATCCCTTGCTACTAAACGACACATGCAACGGGATTACCTTCTTTGACTATGTCAAATTTACCAAACATTTGACATCCAAAAATCGATGAATAATAAATCAATGTGCTTTAGTGGTGTCAAAACAAACTTTAAACAAACTTTAACTCTAGCTGGTGTATATGTTCATTGAAACGTTGCAAGTAGCAGAGTTAGCCTCATATGCTAGTATTGTCGCCTACGTGATTTGATTTGGTTGTATACGAACAGGCGATATAATTATATACATAATCAGACCGTGATGACGACTCGATTTATTTGTCCTGTGTGGCGAGATACCCACCCGCACACACATACACAACAACGAACAAAATTCGACAGACAACGCAAAACAACTGTCTATCCGGAGGAAGACATTTGTACTTCCTGGTTGGAGAGATGTTTCGAAATGTCGACGTGTTTGTCGTTTCTGCTTCTCGTGGCGTCGTGGGTTTATTTTAACACACGCTCAGTGTCAGGTAGGAACGTTTGTCTTATAAAGTATTATGTATTAGTTTAATCGTAATGGGGATAATAACTACTAGATGTGATAAGAGTGTAGATTTCGGTTTGGGATATAAGTGCATGTATTCGGCTAGAGGTTTTAACATGTCGAAAATACACACGAACGCAAACACAGAAACTCAACTACACAAAGACGCACATATGCACGCACATACACACACAAACACGTTAGATGTGACATGAGTGTGGATTTCTGTTTAGGAAGCCCATTGCTTTAAAGAAAGAACGCGTGACTGCAACTCAACGCTCCAACCTAACCTATGCTCTTTTAACTGCATTTGAAACACGAGTATTTCTCTAGAGTAGAAGCCTTTATAGACAACCAGTGTATTATGTCTGGTATATCAAAGGCCGTGGTATGTGCTGTCCTGTACACACAACTCTTGCTACTATAAAGTAGCGGCAGAAACATTCAATCACAAATCTAGTTATAGAGTAGAATACACAAAAAAAAACCCGCAATGGTTTAGAGAGAGAGAGAGAGAGAGAGAGAGAGAGAGAGAGAGAGAGAGAGAGAGAGAGAGAGAGAGACACGATATGCCACACGTGATTAATCCGTAAGTCGGCGACACGCGCGGCGCCATGGGTTTAACAAGTAGTTAGTGTTGGCCAAAGGGAAATAACTGCATTTTTAAACAGAAAATTTCTCTAGAGTACTAGCCTTCTTACAGGGCTTTTTAGTTACCAAATGGGTAAATACAGTGGTCGATCTGGGATCGATCCCAGTCGATGGCCAAATAGGCTATAGCCAACCAGTGCATTATGTCTGGTATATCAAAGGCCGTGGTATGTGTTGTACTGTACACACAGCTCTTGCTACTATAAAGTATCGGGGTAGAAATATCCAATAACAAATCTAGTCATGGAGTTAAAAACACAAAAAACAAACGCAATGGTATGGTTTTTCATTTTTTATTTCTAAAGTACAATCGCTGGTCTCTCTAGATACGACTACGCATGCAAAGGACACACATTGGCTTACATCGAGAGGCCTTAAGGGCGACATGTGAATGATATTAGTGTTCATTTCTCTTCATCTTCGTCCTCATCATCAGTAGCATCATCATTGGTATCGTCGTCGTCTAGTTCGTCCAAATATTCGCCGATCCATGAACGATACTTATTTAATTTATTTGTTGGTACGTTTGTCAAAGTAATGCATATATGTCAGGAAGCGAGAGTACGTGTCTTTAAATAACTTCCATTGTAAAGTCTTCATGTTTCTTTCGATGGCATCATGGGACATGCTTTTTTCTTCGTAGCGTTTCCTCTTGCTTTCGAAATAGTCACGATTGATGTCGAATTCACGCTCGATCATCAGACGTACGCCTTTGTTTTCCAATCGGACGACGGCTCTTCATTTCCATCCTCGCACGTTTTCACGTGTCGCTGCAAGTCACTCCCGTCTTTAAAGACCAGACCACACGTATCGCAAGACTGCATCCTCTTGACTTTTTTCAGATATGGCTCTACCTCATCTTCTTCATTGTCACTTTCGTAGGCGGGTATGCCTGGTAGTTTTCTCTTGAATGCGTCCCTTTGCATTATTTGCACGTAGAGCACTTTCTCCGACGGTGATTGAAACTTTTCTGAGACATTCGCCGTTACGTTCGTGCTTTTATACCATTCGGACAGCCCCGTCTCTAAACCATTAGGCGAAGACGCCAGTGTTCGGGCATGGTCGATTTAAAGTCCACCGTGAGATGTCCGTAGGGTCTATGGGTAGCTTCCTCAAACTTTTGCATCAAAAGACGAGTATTTCCAGGATACATCTGCTGTGCCAGTGTCATCACTTTTTGCTTTTCGATGGGGTTGTTGAACAGTGCCAAGTAATGACAGTTTTTTCTTGGTGTCGGGTCCTTGCTGTTATAGAGGTTCTGGTTGATGGCAATCACAGAGAGGTTTCTGTGGTGACTTCCTTCCGTGAACAGATCGGTGATGCGAGGGTCCTTTCCAACTGTAGACATCAGGTCGTCCAACACGATGAGATTTCTGATTCTGGGATCCAAATAACGATCCTTTTCCAAATTCTCGGGTATACCTTGAACACATTTCACTCGAGTAACCATTTTGATCGTATCATAGAGGTGCTGGTGGATTTTACCATCCCTTAGCAGTTTGCACAAAAAAAAAATGTTTTTCCACACGACGTGGATCCCAACACGTTCATGGTGAACGGATGTAACAATCTTAGGGGTTGCTGCTGCTGCTGCTGTTGTAGCTGCTGCTGCTGCTGTTGGGAAGGCTTATTGTCAGATTCCAAGAGTCCACGTTTATTTCGTACGTGTCGAGTTAGGTCGTGGGTCCAAACATATTTCTTTTCGCAAATGTGACACTGATTCATGATGTTGACTGTTGAAGTGTTCGACGTGAACTGGCGATGTTGAACCTGCCACGTCCCCTTTTATAGTCTTCTCAGAAATGCTTGTGCCGTTTTTGCCAGTCTGCTCTCGTCGTTTCTGTTCCACGCCACTCTGTTCTCGTTTCCGTTTCTGCTCGGCCTTGGCTTGCTTTACCACCTGTTGCGTTGGGGAGACCATGACGACTTTAGGTGTCGGGGGCTTGTCCTAGACATCGATCCACACTGAGCTGACTTTTCCCACCTCTCAGAATTTCATAGTGAGACTGAAGTTTGCCTTCTGCTTGCAACTTGTAAAAACGAGTCAACTTGTCCACGTCAGGAACGTACAACTTGTACTGGTCTGACATGTTACTTATCTTAAGGTTCTACCTCAAATGACGATGTTACCCATTACCCTTTTATTTATACTCTCTACAAGTTCATGCATGCGCACAAAGATGTAGTTTGAATTTTGTGCGGTACGTATGACCCCCCCCCCCCCCCCCCCCCCCCCCAAAGCATAGCTCGTGCACGGCTCAGGGCCACGCTCGGAGTCACTCTCATGGCCACAGGAACACACTCAGGGCCACACACAGGGCCACACTCAGGGCCTCAGGGCCATACTCAGGGCCACAGGTCCACACACACACAGGGTCACCCTTAAAATAATAACAAACAAAACGTGTTATTGACGAGTTTATTTTACAAAACGAAAAGTGTCACACCCATGCAATACGTGTTTTATGTCTGAACACATTGTTAATGTAAGGACATCTCGGGGACAGTCTGTAATGTTCCATCACTGGATCGTCCATCTTCTGCCATCTGTAGGTACGTAGTCCACAACAGTAACAGACGACGGCATCGTGGTCTCCTATATAGAAGAAACCGGCCTTGGCGAGTTCCCTCGGTATGTGACTCATCTGGAGGGGCCACTGACCAAATGTGTAGAGTCGTCTGTAGAATCCTCTCATTTATCCAAATGTGTTACAGGTTTGTAGATTAACTAAACTTAGTGTTAATGTTTACGGGTTGAAACTAGGGTATGTCCCTTTAAAATGTACTAAGGTCTCAAAGTTTCTTTTCATACAGTCTGAAAACACCACCCATTAAATAAATAATATGTTGGTATATTTAGGATACACAAACGTTTTTGTTACTTTTAAAAATACAAAACTTCAACATAATATATATATTATATCTCGAACTTATTATCTTGAAATGTCAGCATATTATCTCAAGATTTTGATTACAATGTCAAGCTCTCGACCTTTTATCATGACTATATGCCACTAAAGGTACGTACGCATTGGCAATACATACGTATAGCATTCGACAATATAATTTGAAAGCTCAAGATAATATGTTCAGCCCTCAACATCAATATAATAATTGGAGATCTCAACATAAGGCCCACTTTCCATTAATATTATCTGCGCGCAGAAACGTGTATTTTCATATCTACATTTTCGTAATGTGTCGTCATCAAAGTACTTTTAAGTTACAAGTAAACATTGACTGACTGTTTTTTTTCTGTGCATGCTGAACGCACACTCGATTTATTATCTCGAGCTCTTGGCGTATTATGTTGAGCGCATTACTGATTATTTAAATTGTTAATTACAGACGAAATGTCACCTGGACATGGGAGTCCACGCAATGCTGTTAGATTTACTGGTAGACCAATAGAGCTAATTTAATCAGATTGCGCGCAGCACAAGTTTCATATAAAACACCCTTCAATGTAAAAGTGATTGCTGCAGGACTAAAAAACCGCATCAAAGGAAACTAAGCCTTAGGCTATTCATACAGTAGTTAGAGTGTTCGCTAGCTCTATTCTATTATATTATATTATTACACTAGGACTATTCATATAGTAGTTCCAGTGTGCGCTAGCTTTATTCTATTCTATTATATTATTACATTCGAACTATTCATATAGGTGTGCAAGGAAAATGCAAGCAAGTGTCCGAAAGATTTATATGTATGTCTCAACCACGCAACGCCCCTGTCCCATGATTTGGTAGTGTACACCCTTTAAACAGTTAAAGTTTGTTTTGTTTAACAACACCACTAGAGGACATTGATTGACCGCCTCGGTGGTGTTGTGGTTAAGCCATCGGACATAAGGCTAGTAGGCATAGGGTTCGCAGACCGGTACCGGCTCCCACCCAGTGCGAGTTTTAACGACTCAGTGGGTAGGTGTAAGACCACTACACCCTCTTCTCTCACACTAACCACTAACAACTAACCCACTGTCCTGGACAGACAGCCCAGACAGCTGAGGTGTGTGCCAAGGACAGCGTCTTTGAACCTTAAATACCTTAAATAAAAATGACAACAAAATCATCGGCTATTGAATGTCAAACATTTGGTTATTTTGATATAGAGAGGAAACCAGGTACATGTTTTCATTAGTAGCAAGGGATCTTTTGTATGCACCGGCCCACAGAGATGATGACATATACCAAGGTCTTTGTTACACCAGTCGGGGTGGTGCATATAAAAGATCCCTGGCTGCTAATCAAAAAAGAATAGCCCATGAAGTGGCGACAGCGGGTTTCCTCCCTCAATATATGTGTGGTCCTTAACCATATGTCCGACGCCATATAACCGTAAATAAAATGTGTTGAGTGCGTCTTAAATAAAACACTTCCTTCCTTGTTACACCAGTCGTGATGCACTGGCTGGAACGAGAAATCGCCCAATGGGCCCACCGGCCGGGATCTATCTTAAACCGACCGCGCAACAGGAAAGCACTTTAGAAAACTATAAGCGACAACACATCCGGATGTATTTGTCCTCAGGCCCGTGTGGTGGTAGAAACCGCCCCACCCCACCCCACCCCACCCCAAAGAAAGTTTATTATTTTTTTGTAATGTATTTTTGCGGGGGAGCATGACCCGAAACCCCTTGAAATCGTCGCTCGTCACAGTCTAGACCCTCCCCTGCACAACTGCGTGTACCCGCGCCTGGATGATTCATGTTTGACGAGTTACTGTCACACAAAAGAAAACATAAGACATCGCAATACAGCCATGTATCCGAATACAAAAGATTTGAACTTCCTGGAGATATGTCACAAAATGTCGAAGTTGTGGTCATGTATGCTTCTCGTCGGATCATTGATTTGTTATAAGATACTCCCAGTGTCAGGTAGGAAAGTGTCTCTCATAGAGTATTATATATTAGTGTAACAGATGCTTCTCGTCGGATCATTGATTTGTTATAAGATACTCCCAGTGTCAGGTAGGAAAGTGTCTCTCATAGCGTATTATATATTAGTTTAATAGTACAGTACACATGGGCGGGACATAGCTCTGTGGTAAAGCGCCCGCTTAATGTTAGGTCGGTCTCGGATCGATCCCCGTCGATTGACCCATTGGGCTCTTTCTCGTTCCAGCCAGATACTGGGTGGAACTAACTTGCAACTACATATATAAAGTAGGCTATATGTCCATGTGTTCAACACGAAGAAATATGCCCCACCCCAATATGTAGCCCAAAATTGTTTTAAAAATATATACATGAAAACTGGTAACTAAAAAAAATTTAACATTTGGTGAACAGCAAAAGAAAAATTCTATATACACCAACATAGTTTTTAATAATATGTTTTGTAAGTTTATATTTTGACGGTAAGTCACAATCTGAATAATTGTGATTTTCTTAATCTTTGTCCGATCGGACTTCCATTCCTCGGAATCCTAATCTGTGGGACTTGTATCCCTAGGAATTTAAGTCTGT
>NW_024536182.1:0-9643 GCF_016097555.1 Gigantopelta aegis
AAGAGTTTTTGATACGGGTCATATTGTTAAAAGGGTTAAGTTAGACAAGGCACAAAGTAGCAATTTATATTTACTCGCCAGGGCCCCATTCCATGAAGCTATCTTAGGACTACTATCACCGAAAATACTTACTATCGCAAACTTAATTTGCCAGCCTGTTCCACGAGGTGGCGCAGCTTAATATTGTCGTAAATTACTGTGAAAATTTACAATAGGTACGAGGCAGTTGTAAGCCACTAACGTAGATGTCAAATGGCCCTGTTGTCTAGTAAATAAACAAAATCTCTAGCCAACTCAGGACTGCTACTCGCCAGGAAACATGTCTTAATTAAATATTAATATGAATATACGCGAATGAAAGACTGTTAAACAACATTTGAACCTTGATTTTGTCGAATTAAAAAGCATTGTATTATCGGTATCATGGTCCTGCATCTGTTCCTGAACCAAGGGCGGGACGTAGTCCAGTGGCGTACTTAGGGTATTGCAGGTATGGCACGTGCCATGGGCACCACTTGCAGGGGGGCACCACTGAGCAGTTTCTATTAAGTCAGACAAGCCATCCTCGGATAGTGAAAGAAGAATTTTCTTCAAATGTATGATCTGTCTTTGATTATCATAATTATTAGCCATAGGCGCTATATTCCATAGATACGTCACTGGACGTAGCCCAGTGGTAAAGCGTTTGCTTGATGTGCGGTTGGTTTGGGATCGATCCTCGTCGGTGGGCCCATTGGGCTATTTCTCGCTTCAGCCAGTGTACCACGACTAGTATATCAAAGGCCGTGGCATGTGTTATCCTGTCTGTGGGATGGTGCATATAAAAGAACCCTTGCTGCTAATCGAAAAGAGTAGTCCATGAAGTGACGATAGCGGGTTTCCTCTCTCAATATCTGTGTGGTCCTTAACCATATGTCTGACGCCATATAACCATAAATAAAATGTGTTGAGTGCCTCGTTAAATAAGACATTTCCTTCCTGTTCCTGAACCATTATCCGATTGGGTTTTTTACCATCCCAACCAGTGCACCACGACTGGTATATCGTGGTATGTGCTGTTCTGTCTGGGAAAGTGCATATAAAAGATCCATCTTAGACTTTAAGTAATAATTACCAAATGGTTGACATCCAAGAGCCAATGATTTAATAAATCGGTGTGCTCTAGTTTTGTTGTTAAACAAAACAAACTTTTTAACTAATGATTAATGGGTGTTCTTGTTTCAGGCCATCGAACAATTCTCCATATTGATGAATCTGAAAACATCATGACTGTGAATGAATCCATCACAGATTGCAAAATCAACATTAACAACAGAAAAACATTTAACAATTACTGTAAGTTACAGGTGCATTTGCAGGAATTTATTCAGGGGCGTCTAGAATGTGGCAATAAAAGTTTATAGGGAGTCAAATCATAGTCCTTCAGAAAATACATTGAAAAAAAAAGAAGATAAATAATTTTGTAATTGCCAACAAATAGGCGTCTGAATCGGGGTAGGGGCCATGGGGGCACTGCCCCTCCCAACTCTAAAACTGGGGGGCAACAATATGCACAATATGAACTCACATTTAATAAGTGGCCCCCCAGTTGCTGCCATCTTCCAACGACTATGCAACATTCAAGTTTTTCTATTTTTATTTTCATCTAGACCATTTTAAAATGAAAGCATGGCTTATACTTTTATAATGTGTATCATTTTTTTATATTATTAAAAAAAACAATATGTTATTTTATTTTCACTGCCACTTGATCAACTATCAGGTGGGTTGTTTTATAACAACATTCATGGTGTTTTGGCCATTTTAGCTATGTGGGCAGAAATAAGAGAACAGTAATAAGAAAATGGCTAAATTAAAGATTTTGTCATTATTTCTTATGATGGAAACGGGTTTCAGGAAGGCTCCATGCTTGGGTGATAGAAGGGAATTTAAGAAGTTTATTGCAATTATTTTTTAAAATGAGGCAAGTGAAACGATTATAAGAATTGTGTACCCATGTGAATCCTCATTTCCAACACTGGTTTAACCGTTACGTCACTCGGATTAAAAAGAACATTATGGCGATGCTGCATTTTATTTATTCTATTTCAAATGACAAATATATTTACTTATTGTTAAACATATTTATTATGCTTTTGTTTCAGTTGAAAATACACCATCATTAGATACTGAACTTCAAAACAGATTTCCGTTAGACAAAAGACCACCAGGGGAGCCTAAGGGTATATGTTTTTATAATATAGACCTTGTTGCTGACTTGTTTATCTTTGTATGGACCATTTTAAACATTAATCTGAACAACTAAAGTATTAACATGCAAAGTCTCATTTCTGCACAAGATAGAATCCAAAGGAAGTTTTAACAAATTGGTAATTGTATGCGTCCGTGACTCGCTGTCAGTTGTTCTAGTTAGTCTGGAAGAGTGCTACTCCTAAGACCCAAAACACACCAAAGCTGGGTCTGGGTCTGGGATTAGCTTTAACAAGTGTGACAAAGTCACCATGTCTGGTATATTTTGACATCTGTGTCTGTAACAATGGTTACTAGTTTTCAAACATACATGTATATCAGCTGCGGTCATCTGTAGATATATTTTCTTCTATAAACACCAACAAAAATTATGAGAATCCTACTTTGATTAATATACATCTTTCCTGTTGTTTATTATGACAGAAAATTAAAGTACGGCTTGCACAGGCTGAAGCTGCCAGTATGGCAGCACTGGCACGAGGGGGGGGGGGGGGGGGGGGGGCATGTGCCACCCACTTTATAGCAGCAGCAATGGTTTTGATATATTTGTGTGTGTGTGCCCAGCATCTTCCTATGCCCATGGGCAGTGCAAAAATATAGCGCATGTTCTAAGTCGTTTGTTGCCAGATCTGTAGTTTGCACCAGCACAGACACGGTGTGTTTTGTCACATTCAATGCACAGCCTTTCATTTTCGACTGGTACCATACTTGCCAGACTCAGATCCAGACCTAGCTGTGGGGTGTTTTAGGCTTAAAAATGTTAATGCCAAATCTCTGTTTGTATGCATTTTCACAGATAGATAATGACTACAGCACACATTTTCTTTTTCATTTCATCCATTAACCATAAATTGATTTTAATGTTGCATAACTTTGGAAACTACTTTCATGAGAAAAGATGTTTTAACAAAAAATATTTTAAATGTTTTCTTAGATTCTAATGTTGACAACACTTTTTAATCATATTTTGTTCTTATTTTAGGATTATCTCCAGGGTCTTCGTGTATTTCGAAATCGGAAAATGTTTTGTATGTTCAGAAAAATATCAACAGTAGCATGATCAACATTGATAACACAAAAGAAGTCCACAACTGTAAGCTGATATTTTGAATCATTTTATGTTAGTTACAACTTCTTTTCAAGATTTTGTGAAAGAGCAGAAAGAGTTTTAAAGTTAGATCAGAGAAAACCAATAAGTGTTGAATTCGACTTAGATGTAAACAGTGACGGCACTGTGTATTAATGAAAAATGAAAACATCAATTTAAAAAAAAAAAGTAACGTGTATGCTTATCTAAACAGACCTGCCAACTGCTTCTTTTTGAGCGTAATTTGCCCAGTTAATATTTGATATGCTTATGCATATACTGCTATGCTCTTTAAAAAAAAAAATTAAGAATGATGTGCAAAATACATTTGTGAACAGTTTTGAACAGGTGTTAATTTATGCTAAATTTATGGATATTGAAATGAAATTTGTACATAGCTTTAATTTGTACTGTTGGAGATCAAGTTTAACTTTCATGGCAATTTACCCATTTTTCACAGAGTTATGGCCCTTGCATTTAGGAGATAAGAAAATGTTTTTGACATGTCATTGTATTGTTTCAATTTATTTCTCATTTAGTTAATTTTTCCCTTCATTATTTTGAGTTTCTTCTTCAGTTATTTCAGTTTCTTGCATAGTTACTTCAGACTGAGTACAGTCTTGATTACATGTGATTTCTACATTTGTATGCATAAAAAGGCCTATTGCAGTGTACCGTATGCAAAAATATATGTTGTTTTATTTTAGATGCTCTTTCCAAAGATGGACAACCTTTCGAAGTTTCACTGAAACTTGATCAACTATCAGGTGGGTTGTTTTATAACGACATTCATGGTGTTTTGGCCATTTTAGCTACATGTATGTGGGCAGAAATAAGAGAACAGTATTAAGAAAATGGCTAAATTCAAGATTTGTAATTATTTCTCATGATGGAAAGGGTTTCAGGAAGGGTCCATACTTGAGTGATGAGAGGGAAAAGAAGTTTATTGCAATTATTTTTTAGAATGAGGCAAGTGAAATGAAGTTTAAATGTTTTTGTGTAACAACACCACTAGAGCACATTGATTGATTAATTATTGGCTACTGGATGTCAAACACATATTAATTCTGGCATGTAGTCATCAGAGGAAACCTGCTACATTTTTCCTAGGGATCTTTTACATGCACTTTCCCACAGACAGTAAAACACATACCACAACCTTTGACCAGTTGTGGTGCACTGGTTGGAACAAGATAAAAACCCAATCAGTTGAATTGTTCCACCGAGGTTGTTTGATCCTGTGACGCAAGCACCTCAAGCGAGTACTCAAACTACATACAAAAATATCATACATTTTATATCATAATATGAATATACAGTGAATTGCTCCAAAACCGACATTTTTCAGTCCTTTATTAAAAATTGGTACAGAAATTAACCTCTCTAAACTGGATACCTCAAAATACTGGCCATTTTACTTGGTTCCGAGGGTGTCCGGTTTAGAGGGGATTCACTGTATAATATGAATAGCTAAAAAGATGTATCAACAGGTAAACTTTATTTGTTACTGGTATTTGTTTCTATTTCAGTGGGCAACCTCTCCATTGTAGAGAACCAGAAGTCTTAGATGTATTCATCTGCCTTACAGGAAGATTTATACTTGAAGACCGACAAACGGATCTGACAGGAAAGGACGCTGATAGATTCAACTTTTTATTTGTTACAGAAGACTTCATATTATATTTCCATACCAAATGTATAGATTTTATAACATAGTGATACAGCACTTTAAAGGCATACTGTCACGGATTTAAGGACCTTATTTCTCTAAAAATGGATAATAAATAAAAATTACATTGATTGTTGGAAACCAAATCTAGCTATCGTATCAACTTAACTGAACCTGAACCGTGATGGAGTGAAATCCATGTCAACCCTCTCGGCAATTTTAGTTTTTGAATTATGGACCATTGCCATAATTCAATTATTTTTACAACATATCATTAATAAATGGAGTATGGTGGTTATAAAGATGGTTGAATAAAGTACATTTAGGGACAAATCAAATAATTTTTGTTCAGGTAATACTGTGTTAGACCATTAAATAGGTCAGTGGTCTGTGACAATATGCCTTTAATATGTACTGTAAGTTAGTTGATTTTTTTGGGGGGGGGGGGGGGGGGGGGGGGGGGGGGGGGGGGGTGTCCTTTTTTCATTATTTACAGTTGAAATTCAATATTTAAAAATGCATTTTTTTAATCCATTTTCGAAAACCAATCTGTATGACGGGTGTACATGTAGTCTCAATGATGAATATGATGTGATGTTTCACAACAAGTTTGACCAAATTTAACCAAAATGAAAGTTGTAATATTTTCAAGAGAAATAAAATAAAAAATAAAATTTATGTATCACAATGGGAAAATAGAAAGTTGTTACCGAGGTTAAATATCTTGGGCCTGTGTTGAGCAAATGTTGATCATTCACAATGGCTAAGAAATATTTATTCAACACATCCTCAAAATCTCTGTCTGCTGTGTTGAAAAAAAAATAGAGAGCAGAAAATTTGATTTATCACTTGATTGCAAAACCGACATGTTTGACAAGATTGTAAAACCTATATTATTCTACATATTTGAAATATTGGAGTTTATTAATTTAGATGTAATGGAACAACTTTACATCAAGTTTTGTAAGAATAATTGTTTGGAGGAAGGTGAATTAAGAAAAAGATTGGGCATTAAGAAATCAACATGCAATGTCCTGATTCATGCAGAGCTAGGTCCATTATCATATATAGAGATTATTATATGAGCTAGTATGTCATACTGATTCTACGAAACGAGTGTCAGGATTATTGTATTGTATACCTGAATCCTGACACGAGTGGGGAATTTATTGGGTGGGGAATTATTGTTGTAAAATTAGTAGAATGTTATGTTATCATTTATTAAGCAATTAAATATTGAAATATGAGCAGGTTTTTCAGTGAGCAAGGTATAAATATAAATAAATTCACTGATATATCTAAGAATAACATGGTTTTGTTAACTTCTAAATACATAACATAAAAATTTTTATGGTTTCCAATATTTGTTTCCATTAAGTAGATTACTTATTGTTTTTATTATAAAGTCAAATTTATCCGCCTCCCATCTCAAGCCCAGCCACTATTTTGTTTTCAAGCTGCAGATACATGACATGAAAATGTATATTCATAGTGGACAGAAAACATGTCACTTTAGTTGTATATACATGGTTGTTATAAAAGATAAAATTTTATTGCAGATCTGTTTGTACTTTAATAATAGTGTAGTATGATGGTGTTCAATTCAAAGGTTACAGTAATGTGTTTGGTTGAAATAAAGATTTTACGTAAAACCACTAAAATAGTTTACCAATTGAAGGGGACTTTGAGAGATTTACTCAGTTTTGTTTTGTTTAAATTCATAAATTTCGGAAAATCCAATCTGTCATTCTGGTAT
The DNA here is from genome assembly GCF_016097555.1 of Gigantopelta aegis. Classification (NCBI taxonomy): domain Eukaryota; kingdom Metazoa; phylum Mollusca; class Gastropoda; order Neomphalida; family Peltospiridae; genus Gigantopelta; species Gigantopelta aegis. The sequence continues at coordinate 6,763 of NW_024536182.1, forward strand.
TCGTGGAAGCTAAAAAAAATGATTTTTATAAGAAACAAAAACGATACGTTTGTAAAGTGGGGTTAATTAGTTCAACTGGAACAAGTATTCAAACCATAAAATATTTTAAGCAGATAAAGCATGTTTGCTTATTTATTAACATGTCACGTGTGTATACAGGCTGATTTTTGAAAGTCCTTGAGAAATTTATATCAGAGTTTTAAGATGGCCATGTTGTCAACATATTGGTTTTCTCACAGAAAAGTATATGTACATTATTTATACAACATGTATGTCACAGGCACAGTGGAGCAGGGTGGGGGTGGGGGGTCTGGGGAGGCTCTAGCCCCCCCCCCCAATTAATTCTGAATTAAAAAAATATTGGTAGTAAAACTTAAGGCAGAGACGAATTGTACTTGTAGAATGCAGGAAATTGTATTTCAGAACATCTAGTTCTCATAAGTTTATGGGGGAGCATACCCCGAAAGTCACTGGGTCACTGACTGATTGAAGTCTCCATTACATTAATTATGGTCATATTGTTAACATGTTGGTTTTCTTGAACAATAGAAGTATATATATTTACATGTCAGAGTAAAAAATAATAAAGTTATCATTTAAAGGTGCTATATTAAAGTTGCAATAAATGCGTTTTCCACCAAAAATATTTATTAATTTTGTGCTTTTACATAAAGCCTTGAGCTACATGTATATATATGCCTACAAAAAAAAAAACGTAATTTTTTTAACTAGCGACGTCCAGTGCAAGACTTTAAAATTACTATTCTAGAGTTAAATATGAAAAGATTATGCGTGGGATCGATTAATTTGTAATTATTGATTACAAATAAATGTGAATATAATGAAATAATGTAGTTTCAACTTTGACATAGCACCTGTAATGTATTCTCTCTCTCTCCCCCCCCCCCCCCCCCCCCACACACTATATACAGATAAATCGATGGATATTTTAATAAAACCGGTTTTGTTTTTGATGTTTGTTAAAGAACATTTTTGTAGTTAGTCTGTCAAACCATTAAGTTATCCAAGGCCTATTTCTGTATTATCACATACAAAGGTTAAATCAATAAATACTATTTCATTCTAGTTTGTGTTGTGTGTACTCGCAGACAGATTTGATTGCAGTGTTGCTACACCATATCAGCCTTTTACATTCAGACTATCTTGCCACAGCAATTTAGTACAAATACATTGTAGGCCTACATGTATAATAACGAAAGTTAATACCAGATCAAAAATGCCGTTGCTGATCAATTTTGCAACGGCACAACTGATTGCCATCGCGAATTTCGAGACTTACGTGTGTGGTGTGTATGTGTGTGTGTTGTGTTTTGGTTTGGTTGTGTGTGTGTGGTGAAACCCCTCGAAAGTGGATTCTCTTTAAACTGAAATTCACCCAAAACGGGGACCGTTTTTACAATTCCGTTTGAACTATCAGTACGAGTCATTCCATCTCAAACCAACAAATATTTAGGGCATTCCTAACACTTCGGTATCGGGTTCATTTGAGATTTGCCCCAAATATTCCTGTCATCCACGTCAAAAAATCCGAAATTTGGGCTCTGTATTCCAAGTATTTTTTCATTTAGCTCAGTTGGTTGAGCGCTCGCCTGAAGTGCTTGCATTACAGGATCAAATCACCTCAGTGGATCCATTAAGCTAATTGTTGTTTTTTCTCGTTCCAACCAGTGCACCACAACTGGTCGAAGGTCATGGTATGTGCTTTCCTGTCTCTTGGAAAGTGCATATAAAAGATACCTTGCTGCTAATGGAGGAAGGTAGCGGGTTTCCTCTGATGACTACGAGTCGGAATTACCACATAATGTGCTCTAGTGGTGTCGTTAAACAAAACAAACTTTACTTTAACTTGAGAAATGTTCATTTTGCTAACCCTGTAGATGTTAAAATTAGCTTGAAAATGGCCATCATAATTTCCGTGCTGTATCTCGGGGAAAATAAATTAATGCGCATGCATGGACACATGAAATTTTGAGCACTAAGAACATTAAACATTTGTTTTTGTTTAACGACACCACTAGAGCACATGTTAATGGTTTTAAGTCTTTTTTTTCTGTATCACAATATGTACTCAAATTTGCTCGCTTATTAGTGTTGACACTAACCGTGACCGTAAAGTTTTTTTATTTAACGACGCCATTAGAGCACATTGATTTTTTATCTTATCATCGGCTATTGGACGTCAAACATACGAGTATGGTCATTCTGACACTGTTTTTAGAGGAAAGCCCCTGTCCCCCTTAGGCTATCTGTTACGACAGGCAGCAAGGGATCTTTTATTTGCGCTTCCCACAGGCAGGATAGCACAAACCATGGTTTTTGTTGAACCAGTTATGGATCACTGGTCGGTGCAAGTGGTTTACACCTACCAATTGAGCCTTGCGAAGCACTCGCTCAGGGTTTGGAGTCTATTAAAAATCCCATTCCTCGACTGATCCTAACCCAGTACCTGTAGACCGATGGCCTAATCACGATACCAACGAGGCCGGTTCTGGCCGTGACCGAAATCCATGCACTTTTAAAATTATAATATTTATTAGATGATCACTGAGTTTGGCGTAAATGATGTGACGGTGAATTTTTGTTCCTGAATCCACCAATGCTTCTAATTCTTGGCAAGTGGCGGGACGTAGCCCAGTGGTAAAGCGTTTGCTTGATGCGCGGTCGGTGGATCCATTGAGCTATTTCTCGTTCCAGCCAGTGCTCCACAACTGGTGTAACAAAAGCCGTGATATGTACTATCCTGTTCTGTGGGATGGGGTGCATATTAAAAGATCCCTTGCTGCTAATTGAAAAGAGTAGCCCATGAAGTGGGGAAAGCGGGGTTTTCCTCTCTCAATACCTCTGTGGTCCTTAACCATAT
>NW_024536183.1:0-9615 GCF_016097555.1 Gigantopelta aegis
GCAAACTTAATCAGATCGATGCAGAGTTACACAGATTGGTGTAGGTGTATGCAGACTGACGGAAAAGAGCGACATAGACTGACGCAGATCGACACAGACTGACGCAGGTCGACGCAGACTGATATATATTAATAAAAATCGATGCAGACTGACGCAAATGGACGCAGATCGATGCAGACTGACGCAGATCGACGCAGACTGACGCAAATAGACACATACTGACGCAGATTGACGTAAACTGACGCAGATCAACGCAGACTGACGCAGATCAACGCAAACTGACGCAGATCGACACAAACTGACGCAGATTGACGCAAACTGACGCAGATCGACACAGACTAATGCAGATCGACGCAGAGTAACGTACAGTAAATCGACGCTGAGTAACGCACAGTAAATCGACGCACAATGACGCAGATCGACACAGACTGACGCAGATCAAGGCAGATCGACGCAGACTGACGCAGATCGACACAGACTGACGCAGACCCGCGCAGATCGACGCAGACTGACGCAGATCAATTCAGATTGACAGACTGACGCAGATCGATACAGACTGACGCAGATCGACGCAGACTGACGCAGATCAAAACAGAGATAACCATGGACGTATCAACAGCTCTTACCACTGATGATGAATTCGTACAAGCAGACAATATAGATGATATTGTATTTTACCTTAACCTTGAAAATACATGTGGTTTTATGTGCGATGCGTTAAGAAATAAAATAGTTTTCATTTTTGTTCAACGCATTGCGACAACGCAACGCAGACTGAATTCAATATACACGGTGTGACTACTATAAGTTGTTTCCATAAAATGGTAAAATCGCATACGGGGGCGGGATTTAGCTCAGTCGGTTGACCCATTCAACTAATTAGGCGGGTTTTTTCTCGTTCCAGCCAGTGCACCACAACTGAACAAAGGCCATGTTATGTGCTTTCCTGTGTGGGAAAGTGCATATAAAATATCTCTGGCTGCATTAGGAAAATGTAGCGGGTTTCCTCTGATGACTACGTATCAGAATTACCAAATGTTTGACATCCAATAGCCGATGATTAATTAATCAATGTGCTCCAGTGGTGTCGTTAAACAAAACAAACTTTAAATCGCGTACGAAGCGCTCATAGTGTGACCAAGACCTAATTCGATCAGCTCTGGTTCGGCGAATTGATCTCTATTCAACCTCGAAAAACTGTCGCGGTGTCTGCGTCGATCTGTGTCCATTGCAGATTTTGTGGAAACCAGTTTAGGGGGTTGGACAAATATGTGGTATTTAATGGCCACTCGTGTAGTATATACCTAAACTCAGGAATGTCCCTTTAACGACATCACCAGAGTACATTCATTTATTTATCATCGACTATCGGATGTCAAACATTTGGTACAACTGACATACAGTCTTAGAGAGGAAACCAGCAACATTTTCCTTTAGTAGCAAAGGTTCTTTTATATGCACAATCCGACAGACAGGAGAGCACATACCACGGGGATCAATCCTAGACCGACCGCGCATCAGGCGAACGTTTTATAATTGGGCTACGTTCCGCCCCGCGTCACATAAGTGAACATACAGAACGTTCATGTAAATTGAAATACATCTGTGACATCACCGTATTGTCTTAACGCTCCATTATTTTTCAGTAATGGAGCAATGATTTCATAACTCTCCATTACTAAGAGTAATATAGATAATATATATATACATAAAGTCATTATCTGTTGGTGTATTTTAAGTAGGGGAATACCCTCATAACTCTCCATTACTCGGAGAGAGTTACTCGGACATTTTCCTATATACATAATACACAATAATCTTCACTCACAAAACCAGAAGTCTCTCTCCACATCTCCAAATCCCATTTTGTATTCATTCCAAGTTGTGAAGAAATTTACCGATTCCTCTATTCGTCGCTGAATAACCTGGTGAAAAAAAAAAAAACTTTTTAAGTTCCTGTTGTTCCACTTCCTGGTCCCATAACATCGCCATGAGTGATGCTACTAAACTTCCTCGCTTCTTGGTCTTATAACATGATTTTCTGACGCTAAACACAAACACAAACATATCCACAGTATGAATAAACTTATAGTCAATCCACACACACACACACACACACACACACACACACACACACACACACATTCTATAACATCATTTACTGATGCAAACCACAAACACAAATATATCTATATAATTCATAAACTCATAATCAATCCACCCACCCCCCATTCTATAACATATTTTACTAATCCAAAACACAAATATATCCATAGTATTAACAAACTCATGATCACTCCCCCGCCCCCAATTTTATAACAATTTACCAAGGCAAAACACAAACACGTCCACATTATTAATCAACTCATATTCACACACCCACCCAAATTATATAACATTGTTTACTAACAAAACCAAACTTATCCACATTATTAATAAACTCATATTCACCATCCCACCCAGTTATATAACATTATTTACTAACAAAACCAAACATATCCACATTATTAATAAACTCATAATCATTCATACACCCCCTCCCCCCATTCTATAACATCGTTTACATTTCATCCATAGTACTCTCTCTCTCTCTCTCTCTCTCTCTCTCTCTCTCTCTCTCTCTCTCTCTCTCTCTCTCTCTCTCTCTCTCTCTCTCTCTCTCTCTCTCACACACACACACACACACACACACACACACACACAAATAAACACCATTATATAACAATTTACTAACGCAATATACAAAAACGTCAATAGTATTAATAAACTCATAATCACACCCCTCACGGTATTAATGAATTCATAATCACTCATCCACCCCCAACACCACCATCATTATATAACATCATTTACTGACGCAAAACACAAACACATCCATAGTAATAATAAAATAAAATCGCCCCCGCCCCATTCTATAACATCGTTTACCGACATAAAACACAACCACATCCATAGTATTAATAAACTCATCACACACATACACACACACTGAGACGCACAACACACACATACACACACACACACACACACACACACACACACATATATATATATATATATATGAAGGTTTAATACATTAATATTAAACAGATTTATTGTAGTATTTTCCAACTGTGGTGTGAGACCTTCACTGGCTTTATAGGGTTACTAAATTAGAGCTATTCCTCCTGATACAAATTTGGGCGCAAACGGCCACTCTCAAAACTGGAAACAAATTTACTAGCATTTAGCTAAAAAAAAACTTATTAAATTTAGCAAAAACTTTGTTAAATTGATTTCAATTACAATGCCGCCAACCAAGAGGTTGAGAGGGACGGCGTCTCGCCCTCAGGTTCCGAGGCGAGGATTGGGAAGGAGGACAGCGACTTCGACTCGAAGTTCGCGTTCGAGAGGTGCGCGTGCGAGTGGCATGGCCGTAAGTGCAGCGAGTAAAGATACACAGTCGCAGACGGTGTCTGTTCCTCAGGTGAACGGACCAACAGATGTGAATAGGGAAGCAACAGGTAACATTTGGAATTACGCTTTGGCGGTTCCTGATAGTGTTTCTGTCAATAATTCCGATAATCTTACGCCGGTTAACCGGGATGCGGGGACGGACCCAAATGCTATACCGGGGGGTGGTCCGGTGGGCTTAATGCAGTCAGGCGCAGAATCGGTGGGCAACCCCGATATCTTGTTTTTAGTCGAAGATGACATAGCGGCCCATGTGCCGGGTCAATTAAAACAGAAGATCTGGGCGAATCAGTATATAAATGTGTGGCTTTTGTTGAAAGGAACCATTGAATTGCAAGATTTTTATGGGGGAGGGTCCTTAGTTCTCAATGAAAATGGGGTCCTTGAAACACGACCACGTGTTTTCAAGGACAAAATATCCACTGTTGACAAATGGACTGATGCATTCATAATTTTTATGCACATCTATATACAAAAATTTCCTGCCAAGGCGACTGAATTGACCCAATATATGTCCGTCATCAGAGATGCGTCAGCCAGAAGTCCGGGATATGGATGGAGGGAATATGATGAACAGTTTAGATTGCGCCAAGCCATTGCCCAGCAATCTTGGTCAAAACTAAACACCGGTCTTTGGCTGCGATTGCTGTCTGTACCTAGAGCTGGTGCAGCTAACCCCTCGGGTAGTAGTGGTACTGGCAGAGCACAAGGGGCAAAGGGAGTATGTTATGGTTTTAATAAGGGTGCTTGTAAATTTAAAATGTGTAGGTATCAACACATATGCTCAGTTTGCCGTGGCAATCACTCCAAACTAAACTGTTTGAAGGGGCAAGGTGATTCCTTTCGTAACCAGGGTGATAAAACCAGCGATGCCCAAAGTGCTTGGGGAAAAAGAAAAATTTAGTTTGGGATTTACCTCAGTAAACACCACAGTGCTTGATGCTGAGTTGAAAGGATATCCTGATGAGGCTATTGCGAATGAATTACTAGACGGTTTCATGTATGGTTTTCATTTGCAATACACAGGCCCCCGAATCCCCGTAGATGCTCCAAATTTAAAATCATTGAATGACAATATTGCATTAGCTAGAGAAAAGGTTAAAACAGAGATTGAGATAGGTAGAGTGGCTGGCCCCTTTAAATCAAGACCTATTGCTACATTACGTATATCTCCTTTAGGTTTGGTTCCTAAGAAAACCCCAGGTCAATTTAGAATGATACATCATTTATCATATCCAGAAAATCATTCCGTTAATGATTTCACTGATCCCCATGTATGTTCGGTATCGTATACAAAATTTGATGAAGCAGTTTTTATGATACAAAGGTCAGGTCAAGGGTCATTGTTAGCAAAGGCTGATATTAAGTCTGCATTCAGATTATTGCCAGTGTGGCCAGGTGAGTTTGATTTATTAGGTTTTAAACTTGAAGGGCAGTTTTTCTTTGATAAATGTCTACCAATGGGTTGTGCTATTTCTTGTGCTACATTTGAGAAATTTTCCACATTTTTAGAATGGGCCACACGTAAGAAACTGGGGGGGGGGGGGGGGGGGGGGGGGGGGGGAATGATACATTATTTAGATGATTTTTTATTTGTGGGGTCAAAGAATTCGAACCATTGTCAACAAGCTCTATACACGTTCTTTAATTTATGTAGTTGGTTAGGAGTGCCTATTGATGAGGATAAGACTGAGGGCCCACAGGAGGTAATTTGTTTTCTGGGCTTGGAGATTGATACTGTTAACATGTTAATCAAGGTACCAAGGGAAAAGGTTCACGAAATTGTGACTAGGATTTCAAATATGTTATCAGGACAGAAAACTACATTGAAGGCGATGCAGTCTTTATTGGGCATTCTCAACTTTGCATGTCGTGCAATCGCTCCAGGTCGAACTTTTTGTAGGCGAATGATTAATGCCACTATTGGGCTTACAAAACCATTTCATCATTTGAGATTAACAGCTGACATACGTGCTGACCTGCTTATGTGGTTACAATTTTTCAAATCATTTAATGGAATATCGATGTTCCGTGACCAATTTTGGGTCACAAGCGAACATGAAAACCTTTTCACTGATAGTTCAGCAAAACAGGGAAATGTTTTTGGAGCATATTACAATGGTAGTTGGACTTATGCGAGTTGGCCTCAATGGTGGTTTGAACAGGGCTATACAGGTGACATTACAGTGTTGGAATTTTTCCCAATTTTAGTGGCAATATTTATTTGGGGCAATAGGTTGGCAAATAAAAAGATACTTTTTCATTCTGATAATCAGTCTGTTGTAGCCATAATAAATTCTATGACCTCGAAGTCGCACAACATTTTGACATTATTGCGTATCTTTGTACTTCGATGTTTACAGTTGAACATACTTTTCAAAGCAGTACATATTCCTGGCAATGTAAATATATTAACAGATAGTTTATCACGTTTACAGCTGGACAAATTCCGACACTGGCTCCTCAGGCAGATTCCAGGGAGACTTATTTCCCCAACCTGGCTCTGGTCAATTTTTCACAGTGAAATTGGAAGACTGCTAGGCGCAAGTCTATCGAGCAGTACCCATGCTTGTTACAGTAATGCTATCAGAAGTTTGGCACAGTTTAGATCCTTAATGCATATGGGGGATATATGGCCGGTTCCTATTGAGCATTTACTATTATTCATAGGACACCATTCTACTAAGGGGTCAGCCCCATCTTCCATCGCATCTTACATATCGGGCATTAGTTTTGTGCATAAAGTGCATCAGTGGGACGACTCGACTTCCTTTTTTATTGTTAACAAAGCTCTGGAAGGTTTGAAGAGGTTGCATGGCCGGCCTGACGCTAGATCTCCCATTACCCTTGATATTTTAGCTCAAATACACTCAGAATTGAGGCATATTTGTGCATCTAGATATGAATTGTTGTTATTCAGGGCTGTGTATTGCTTGGCCTTTTTCGGTCTGTTCAGAGTGAGAGAACTAGTCTATACTACACCACATGCATCGCATAGGCCTTTGTTGTTCTCCGATATAACATTAGATATAGGCAATGTTTCAGAATTGATTGTGACTTTAAGATACTCCAAAACAGATCAAAGTGGTCGTGGTACAACAGTGCATATTCCGCTAATACCAGGTAGTTCGGTTTGTCCTGTTAAAAACATGCGAGAGTTATTTGTTTGTCCATTGTGATAGAAAACCCCTCAATCAATATCAGTTCAGTGCAGTATTAACTAAAGTAATTTCTTTCTTGGGTTTACCTCAGGCACACTACAAGTCTCATTCCTTTCGAATAGGTGCTGCAACTACCTTAGCTATGAGAGGAATTTCGTCTGACACAATTCAAGTGTTGGGTCGTTGGAAGTCCACAGCTTTCCAAAAATATGTTAGAGTTAATATGGCATAGGGTTATGGTTGCAGTGTACCAAGTCATGCGCTGCTTCTGGTTAATAATATTCATTGAGTTTTTGCAGACGTATGGATAGTGGGATCTTCTATCATTTATTGGGCATCCAAGAGAGCAGCGGTGCAGTTGAACAGTCACTTATGGCTGGAGCGCCTAGGGTGAATATTTCCTGGATGGGACGCCGTGGATTAAAGTGGGACGGAGCGATGTATAATATCAGGAAGAGGTTAGTGGAAAATCCCCCGCCTCAATACATTGTGTTACATGTCGGTAGCAATGATGTAACAGAGATAGCCCCTGCAGAACTGTGTGTGAAGGTAGAAAGAGACATACATAGTTTGTCCCAGTCATTGCTAAGCTCTAAGTGTATATTAGTTTGGTCAGATCTTCTTCCTCGTCTAACTTGGAGAGGGGGTAATTCAGTAACAGCATAGAAAAGAAAAGGAAACGGGTGAATAGATCTGGGAGAAAAGCTGTCTTAGCAGGCGGGGGACGGGTTATCAGGCATGATGACATTACGTTTGACTGTCCACAGTTATTTTCGAAGTGATGGGGTGCATTTGGATGACATTGGTAATGCAGTCTTCGTCACACCTTGCAGGGCGCTTTGGAGACGTTTCTTACGTCTACAAAGTTAATTTTTTCGTAGTTCTAAGTACTTTAACACTTATACTAGGATGAATGGGGTTGACGGATATGTGAAGACATATCCGCGTGGCATGATATGGTGGGCACGCATGTATGATCAACAGCTTTAATACTGTTAATTGCTATATTTATATGGCAGTTATTGTTGTGGTTGCTTTGCCATGGAATTTTACACTGGGAAGCTAGTCATCAGTTCTCACATATACCCAGGTAAATGCTTCCTATTGCCCTGCTATGTTGCACACTAGGGGGCGGAAACTTGCTAAGGTTTACCCTGGGAGTTTTTGGTTGGAATGCATTGGTATGGGTATATGTGAGTGGGTTGGTCCTTCATGTACATGTGTTTGGTATACTCTGCTATGTTGTACACTAGGGAGTTGTTGGGTGCTGTTGTGTCCATTGCCGTGGTAGGTAGATACTCAGCAGGAATCCCACTTATGCGTGTGCATGTTAGTGAACTGCCCTGCTATGTCTCAACACTAGAGGGTAGTACCCAGAGAATTTGGAATATTGTTTGTAGTACATACCTGCCCGCCATATGCTCTTGTCAATGTGTTCATTTAATAAAGAGCTGCGGCCATTTCATCCAAGTACTGCGTCATTGTTTGTTGTGGTATTTATAAGAAAATATCTTAAAATAAATATTATATATATATATATATATATATATATATATATATATATATACACATACGCAGACGCACACACACAGACACACACACACACACATACACACACACACACACACACACACACACACAGACGCACATCATTATATTGAACATAGTTTACTAACGCAAAACACAAACACGTATTAGTCGATTGTATTAATAGTCATAATCACTCTATCTCCCCTCCCCCCCCCCCCCCCATTCTATAGCAAAGTGTACCAACGCAAAACACAAACACGTCCACAGCATTAATAAACTCATAATCACACACCGCCCCTCCCCTCCCCCTCCCCCGCCAATTCTATAACATCATTTAATAACGCAAAACAAACACATCCACGATATTACTAAACGCATAGTCACCCCCCCCCCCCCCCCCTCCCAATTCTATAACATCGTTTACTAACGCAAAACAAAACACATCCACGATATTAATAAACTCATAGTCACTCCCCTCCCCTCCCAATTCTATAACATCGTTTACTAACGCAAAACAAACGCATCCACAATATTAATAAACTCATAGTCACCCCCTCCCCCGCACACACACACCATTCTATAACATCATTTACTAAAGCAAAACAAATACATCCACAATAATAATAAACGCAGTCACCCCCCCCCCCCCCCCCCCTACACACACATACACACAATTCTATAACATCGTTAACTAAAGCAAAACAAACACAGCCAATAGTAATAAACTCATAGTCACACACACACACACACACCCCTCCCCGCACACACACACCATTCTATAACATCATTTACTAAAGCAAAACAAACACATCCACAATATTAATAAAATCATAGTCACACACACACACACACACACACACACACACACACACACACACACACACACACCACACACACACCATTCTATAACATCATTTACTAAAGCAAAACAAACACATCCACAATATTAATAAACTCATAGTCACCCCCCCCCCCCCCACACACACACACACACAGACTTACAATTCTATAACATCGTTTACTAAAGCAAAACAAACACATCCACAATATTAATAAATCCATAGTCACACACACCCCACAATTCTATAACATCATTTACTAAAGCAAAACAAACACATAGCCAATATTAATAAACACATCTCCACCCCCCCCCCCCACACACACACACACAATCTATAACATCATTTACTAAGAAAACAAACACATAGCCAATATTATTAAACTCATAGTCACCACCACCCCCCCCCCCCCACACACACACACACAATTCTATAACATCGTTTACTAAAGCAAAACAAACACATCCACAATATTAATAAACTCATAGTCCCCCCCCCCCCACACACACACACAATTCTATAACATCATTTACTAAAGCAAAACAAACACATAGCCAATATTAATAAACTCATAGTCCCCCGCCCCCCCCCCCCCACCACACACACACAATTCCTATAACCTCGTTACTAAC
>NW_024536184.1:0-11661 GCF_016097555.1 Gigantopelta aegis
GATTGATTAACACTGAAGACGAGCTACACACTACATTTTCTATCATTCGAAGTGACTGCTCAAATGAAGTTGCATGCAATGAATGTCTAAGTATCGTTTTCTCACATCCTTGATAGTTCGTTTTTATATTGTGTGTTTTTACTGCAAACGTATATATACTCACAACGAAAGTTTTAGCAAATATCTTTATGACGTCTAAATTTGCCATGGTTTGAATCACTTAAAGAAAACCAGGTCCTCCTGTTGTGTTAGTCAAAGGTTGATGAAAAAAAGAAAAAGAAAAAAAGTTTGTTTTATTTAACAACGCCACCTAGAGCACATTGATTGTGGGTTTTTTATCTTGTCATCGCTACTGACGTCAAACATATGGTCATTCTGACACTGTTTTTCAGAGGAAACCCCTGTCGCCACATAGGCTACTCATTTACGACAGGCAGCAAGGGATCTTTTATTTGCGCTTCCCACAGGCAGGATAGCACAAACCATGGCCTTTGTTGACCATTCATGCTCACTGGTCGGTGCAATTTGTTTAACGCCTACCCACTGAGCCTTGCGGGGGCACTCACTCAGGGTTTGGAGTCGCTATCTGGATTAAAAATCCCATGCCTCGACCTGGCATCCGAACGTCGCATACCTACCAAACCACAACGTTAGAGCGAGTTTTATGTTTTTTGTACATGGTAACCTCTTCAGATGTGCAGTAACCACTTCATAAAACTAGGTTCATTTATAGATTGGTAATGTGCCTTTATTTTAACATTAGCTTAAACTTTCTTTGTTGAGTAATGGTTGTATTATTGTTGAGGAGATGTTTTCTACAAATGTTTTTTTTGTTTTTTAGTTGACGTGTGGTAAATCTAAGAGTATGGGCAAGAATACTTAGCATTCGGGGCCTGGTGACATCCGAAGAGCATGGTTAGCGAGAGTTTGAAGAGTTTCATCAACATCGCTTGGGTGCGACAGATGAATTAAGCTGATATTGAATCTAGTTTGTATCATGCTTTGAACAGCCAGTTCTCGCCCCGCCCCATTTTCCCCATTCCTGGGCCCATCACAGCCCTTCCCCTCTCCTCCCATGCAATTCATTTCGAAGCTGTTCGCGGCCGGAAAAAGAGAAGTACTTGGCCTTCCGTTGTCCGATCCCCGATTTCCTTGGTTCCTTGGGCCCCGTTTCTCGCTTCCGATCCGTTTTTAACGTATTTCCTTTGTATGGTTTTTATGTGTACTAATCTTTTGTTTCTCTTTGGCTGAAATAATTGTTGCATGTTTTGTGTGTTAACTTTGGTTTTATATCTTGTGTTTATAATTGTGGTGTTTTTTTGCTTCAACCTTCCATGGTTATTGTTTTTGATATTTTTGGTTTAACAATTGTATTTGGTGAAGACTTGATAGTATACATAAATTATATACTTTATCAGTGGATTGATAAGCACCTGAAGACAGCGGCTACAGATCAAATTTCTTTTCTTATGCTTTCGCGAGGTGGACTGACGTCAACTGAAGGTTGCATGTAAATGAAATGTGTAAATTAGCTTCGTTTTTTTTAATATTCTTTGTTATAGTCTATTCGTTTTTATAATTGAGTGTTTTACTGCAAAAGTTATATTGTTATTGTCGAGGAATTTTTGTACGTAGGCTGTCACATAAATGTATTTTCATTAGCAGTTTTTGACTTACGACATCTCTACTTAATGCAATGAGGCATTTTAATGGTCGAGTAACCTCCTTCTTGATTTTTGATAGCCTGGCCTTTTAATATATTGGTGGTGAAGAGATCGTTATCATTCTCATATATAAATCTATATTTATCAGTGGATTTGTAAGCGCTGAAAGACACAGCTGAAAGACATACATCTCTGTTTATTAGCAAAGATGACTGACAGGTCAAATGAGCTTTGCATGCAATGAAATGTCTTAAGTAATCGTTTTCTCAGTTATCTCTTGATAGTTTCTTTTTAATAATTGTGTGTTTTGCTTTAAACGTTTCATTGTTACTGGTGACCTAATGTTTTCTACCTTTCTTTTTTTTTCTTTAGTTGTACGTGTGGAAGTCAAGAGATGGAAGTATGTTTGGCAATCCTCGGGCTGGTGACAAGCCAAGGCTTTGAGTTAACGATAAAGTTGAACGATTTCATCAAACATCCCTTGCGACAGATGTAAGTTCGTGTATCATTATATTGAATAAAGTTTGTCAGGAATACATGTGACAACATTTTTTCCTCGTCTCATTCTGTTTTCGAATTGTTCCGTTGTCCCGCCTGGAATTGATAAATATAGTTGTCCGTCCGTCCGTCCGCCGTTTTCTAACCGTAACTTGCGAGAGATAGAAATAGTTACCGCCGTGCCGTGCTGGTGACAGCGTAAACAGGTAGCTGTCAAACATAGCCTTTCTTACGTTAATAGTAGTCAACTTATGGCGATGTGTGGTATCTTTTCCTCAAGCAATTTTACTCTCTCTTCTTCTTTTTGTTCAGTTTTGTTGTAAGCCACAATGACGAGATGGGAGCACATTTATCATCATGCGGGGGATGGCTGGTGGACAGCTTGAAGGCGTCAGCTGGTCGGACATCAATTTCTGTCATTAGCAGTATGACTTTTGACATCTGTGACTTGCAATGGTATGAATTGCAGGTTTTAATGGTAAATTTACCTCCCTTTCTTGATTTTCTAGTTTTGCGTTTAAGAATTGTTTTGGTGAACAATTGAATTATAATTGAAAGATATTTTATCAGTGGGAAATTGATTAACTAGCTGAAGACAGAGCTACACGACATACATTTCTATCATTACGAAGGAGGTGACTGAGCTCAAATGAAGTTTGCATGCAATAAATGTCTGTAATTCGATTTTTCCGTCAACATCCTTGATAGTTCGTCTTTATAAATTGGTTGTGTTTTATTTTGACAACCAGTATATCTACCCACCATTTCCGAAAGTTTTAGGCAAATTATCTTTTATGACGTACCTGAAATTGGCCATGGGTTGAATCAAGCTTAAGAAACTGCCAAACCCTCCCCTGTTGTGTTAAGTATATCAAGGTTGAGTGAAAAAAAGTAAAAGAAAAAAAGTTTGTTTTACTTTCAACTCGTCCAAGCGCTATGAAGCCCATTGATTGTGGGTTTTTATCTGGTGTTATCCGTCTCACGGCCCACTGGTCTTAATACTAATGGGTCATTTCCGAGGAACTGTTTTCAGTAGGATAACCCGCTGTCCGCGCCACATATGCTACCAATTTGCGCTAACAGGCAGCAAGGGACTTTCTATTTGGCGCTTCCAGGGGCATGGATAGCACCCAAACCATGAGGCCTTGTTGAACAGATCATGGATCACTGGTCGGTTGCAAGTGGTTTATCTATCCTTACTGCCCACTGACCTTGCGGGGCTAACTCACCTCACGGTTGTGAGTCTGGCTATCCTGTATTTAAAGATCCGCATGCCTCGACTGCATCCGAGGCCCAGATACTACGCTGAAGCCACAAAGGTTGACGAGTTTTATGTTGGTTTGTACAATGGTAACGATTTGCAGATGTGAGTACTGCATTTCATAAAATCAGGTTTCATTTTATAATCCTTATTCATTTTATTTTTATAGCATTTCGTTTTATAAGCTTTCCTCTTGTTGAAGGTATCCATTTGTTATTGTTGATGATATGTTTTCTACAAATCTGTTTTTTTTTTTTTAGTGGACGTGTTGAAATCAAGGATGCAAGATACTTAATATCATCGTGGCTGGTGCCAGGCGTCATAGAGGCATGGTTTCATGGGAGTTATGGAAGATTTCATCCACACATCCTTGCGACAGCATGAAGTTTTCAGTGATAGATTGAATCTGAGCTTTGTACACTTCTTGACAGACACCAGCGCCCCCCGCCCCCTATTGCCCCCCCCATTCCCCCGCCGCCCTCCCCCCCATGTGTGCATTAATTTCGAACGTTCCGCCGGAAAAGATAATAACTTTGGGCCTTCTCCGTCCGGTCCGTCCGTCCGTCCGTCTAACGTCCGTCGTCGTGCGTTATACAGGTATTCTTGATGGTTTGTTTATACTCTTTTGTTCTTTTGCTTGAAAATTTCATTGTTATTGTTTGAATAGCTTTGTTTTATAATCTTGTGTGTGTTTGCTTCAAAATTCATTGTTATTGTTTGATAGTTTGGTTAAATCTGTTTTGGTGAAGAATGAAGATGAATTGAAAGATATTTTATCAGCTGGATTGATACAGCTGAAGACAGAGCTACGAAGATATAAATTTCTATCGTGACGAGGTGACTGCCTGAACGTCAAAATGAAGTGGTGCATGAAATGAAATGTGTAAGTACTCTTTTTTAATATTCTTGATAGTTCGTTTTATAAATTTGATGTGTTGTAAACACTGCAAAGTTTATAGTTTGTTATTGTCGAGTATAATGTTTTTTTACGTAGCTGTCACGTAAATGTATTTCATTAGCAGTTTGACATTACGACATTCTCTACTTCAACTGCAATGAAGCAGCTTTTAATGGTCAGTTACCTTTCCTTCTTGATTTTTTGATAGGGTGACGGCCTTTTTAATATTGTTGGTGAATGAGATCGTTTTTTTATCATTCAAAGCTATTTAATCAGTGGATTTGTAACAGCTGAAGACACAGCTGAAAGACAATACATCTCTGTTTATTAGCAAAGATGACTGACGTCAATAAGTTGCGATGGAATGAAATGTCTTAACTAATCGTTCGTTTCTCACTATTCTTGATAGTTCGTTGTTATAATTGTGTGTTTTGCTTGAAAGTTTCATTGTTATTGGTGACTAATGATTTTTCTACCTTCTGTTTTTTTTTAGTTGAGCTTTGCATGTGTCATGCTAGATGGAAGGTGTTTGGCATCAGGGCTGGCTGACAGCTGAAGGGCTTTGTTACGACAGTTGGACGCTTTCATCTAACATTCCTTGGCGACAGATGCAAGTTCGATGTAGACAGTTAGTTGAATACAGTTTTGTCACTTACTAAATGTGACAGCAACTTTTTTCGGCTCATGTATTTCAGTTTCGAATTGTTCCGCCGGGTAAGAGAAATAGTTGTCCGTAACTTAGGCCCGCTCCGATTCTTTTATCGCGTTTCCTACCGTAATTGCGAGAGATAGAAGGAGAGTTACCTAAGCCGTTGACCTGGTGACGAGCTAAACATGTAGCTGTCAAACATAGATTTCTTAGCGTTAATAGGTAGACTCGGCGCATATGGGCATGTGTAATGTATCTATTTCCCTGCAACCATTTACTCTGCTTTCTTTCTGTTTCTTCAGTTGAATGCCACAATGACGAGATTGGAAGACATTTATCATCATCGGTCTGGTGGCAGCATTGAAGGCGTAGCTGTCGAACATCATATTATCTTTGGCGGTCATTAGTCAGTATGACTTTTGACATCTCTGCTACTTGCATGGAATGAAAGCATTTTTAGTGGTAACTTACCTCCCCTTCTTGATTTTTTTCATAGATTTGGGTTTAAAATTTGTTTTGGTGATAGATAATACTGAATTAGTTTAATTGAAAGATATTTATGCCGTGGAGTTGATTAAGCAGCTGAAGACAGAAGGGCTACTACGACATCCATTTCTATCATTACGATATAGGTGACTGACGTCCAATGAAGTTGCATGCAATGAAATGTCTAATAATCGTTTACAGCGTTCTTTCCTCAACATTCGCTTGATAGTTGGTTCGTTTTTATAATTGTGTGTTTAACTGCAAACGGTATATAGATCCAACAAAGTTTCAACAACGAAAGTTTAGCAAATATCAGTTTTATGACGTCTAAATTTGCCAATGGTTGAATCAGACTTAAAAGAAAACCAGTGCAATCCCTTCCTGTTGTGTTTAAGATCAAAGGTTGATGAAAAAAAGAAAAGAAAAAAAGTTTGTTTTTATTTAACAACGCCACCTACGAGCACATTTCTAGATTGTCCCGGGTTTTTTATCTGTTGTCATTCGTCTACTGGACGTCAAACATATTGTCATTCTCGACACTGTTTTTCCAGAGGAAACCTCGCTGTCCTGCCACATAGTCTTCTCATTTAGTCGACAGGCATGCTTGGGATCTTTTTATTTGCGCCTTCCCACGACAGGATACGGCACAACACTGGCCCTTTGTTTGATGACCAGTCGATGGATTCACTGGTCGGATCTGCAAGTGCTTTAACACTCTTTACGCTGCACCCTTGAGGCCTTGCAGGGGCCTACTCTACTCTTCAGGGCTTGGGAGTCGCTATACTGGATTAAAAAAATCTCCATGCCTCGACCGTGGCATCCCCAAGCTGGGGTGCTAGATAACCTCGCAGCCCACGAGAAGGGTTTGACCAGAGTTTTTATGTTGTTGTGTGAATCAATGTCACAATCTCAGAATATAGATGAGTAGCCAGTAAATCCTAAAACTGCATGTTGCATGGTTTACATGGTATGATATGCCAATGTGTTTATTACTTTAGCTAACCTTTGCTTTGTTGAAGGTATTTTGTTATTGATTGTCTGAGGATTGTTTAGGGTTCTGCCAAAAGAAAATTTTTTTTTTTTTTGTAGTTCAACGTTGAAAGAGTCCAAGATATGGCAAGTACTACATAAACTGGTATCATCGGAGGGGGTTGAACTTGGGTGACAGCAGCCAAAGGTAGTGGTTCCGAGAGAGGTTGGGACAGATTTTCACAAACATCCTTGGCGACGGAAAGGAGATAGAGTAATACACTCAAAGTGAGTGTAATCGGAAATACGAGTTTGATGTGCGGACTTTGACACCAATTCCATTTCCCCCCCCATCCCGAAGTTGGCGCGGGGGGGGTTTGGTCTCCAGAATTCCAACCGGCCATGGCCCCCATGCAATCAGGTTTCGCTTAGTGTTTCTTTACGGCCGGAAAACGATCTAGCTACTTTGGGCGCTCCCTTTCCGTTGGGCCATTTCTGATCGCCCTGTACCCGTTTATTGAATTTTAAGTTCCTTTTCATCGTCCGTGCGTCAAAAAAACGTATTTGGCTTTAATTATCGGTTTCGTATATTTGGGGGTTCTGCTTCGAAAATTTCATTGTTAGTTTGTCTTGATACCATGTGGTATTGTATATCCCCTGGCCCCGCTATTCATGATTGTCCCATTGTTCATGTTTGAGTGGATTCCGTTTATAATATTAATTTTGGGTGAAGACATTGAACTATATCATGGGGGGGGATTTTTTCAGTGTTGATAAAGAGGGGAAGACTAGGGCCTCCACATATTAAAGGTCTGTTTGCGGTACCCCCCCACTGACGTTCATAATAGTGAAGGGGGAGAGTGATGTCCCAAAATTGTAAGTACCGGAAGAGGGAAATGGGGGTGGAATGATTGTAACCGGGTTATTTTTTACTGCAAAG
Organism: Gigantopelta aegis; assembly: GCF_016097555.1. Taxonomy (NCBI): domain Eukaryota; kingdom Metazoa; phylum Mollusca; class Gastropoda; order Neomphalida; family Peltospiridae; genus Gigantopelta; species Gigantopelta aegis. The sequence continues at coordinate 7,366 of NW_024536184.1, forward strand.
TTTATGCAAAGTTTAAATTTATTTGTTCCCGACGGAAATGGTTTTTTTTTTGTACGTATCTGCCGCGTATTATGTGGCGATCTAGGATGGGATTGATCCATTAAATCTTCGACTGTAATTGCCCGGGGTCGCGCCCGGGCCGCTGATTATCCCTGATCCGATCTTTCCTCTCCGGTTCCTCCCCCCCCAATTTCCCAGCCTGGCCGGTGAATAGGTCGGTTTTTTATCATTCAAAGCTATTTAATCAAGTGAAAGTTGTAACAGCTGAAGTCCCAGTGGGCATTCATAGCATGTAGCATCTCTGATATTTGGTTATTTGAATTGGGTTTAAAAGAGTTGCATGGAATCTTTGATAGGTTTTTTTTTTTCGTTTTCCCGTATTCTTGATTTTTTTTTTTTATAATTGGTGGGTTTTTCGGGCTTGAAAGTTTTTTTTTTCATGGTTTTTTTTATTTGGTGACTAATCGCCCCCCACCTTCCTGAATCAACCAACCCATATCGGTGTGGCCGTCTACTCCCCCCCATAGGTGGTGTGCCTCGGGGTCAGATGGCATTCTGCCTGGCTCTTTGGTTGCTGAGCAGATAACGTGTTTCAAAAAGGTGGGATTCGCGACAGCATGACGCGCGCATTTTATCCGTTTATTTTCCCCCCCAGTTTTCTCGACATTAATTGTCCCATGGGGCTTATCTTCGCTCATTGTTCAGTTGCGGTCTCCCCTCGGGGTGGGGTGGGTAATTCTTTTCTTGCCGGGTTATATGGCCCCGAGGGGCTTCCGTGCGCCGTTCTATGCTACCGCTCTTTAATTGCGGAGGATACCGTAGATACGTTTTTACGGCCTGCCGTGGCGAATCCCGGATAAATGATGTCCCTGCTCAATATTGATCCATTGGTGTGTTCCGCCCCCTTGAGCGGTTGGTGTTTATGGGCGGGCGCGGGAACTAATTGATCCTCTCTTTTCTTCTTGATAAATCCGATGGCCACAATGCCGAGATGGAAAGACCTTTATTAGTCAGAAAAGGGAATGTTCCCCTCCCCCCCCCCGAGCCCCCGGCCAGGCCATTCCCGCCAGTAAGTCAGTGTGACTTGTTGACAATTTGTAGCTGCATCGCCGGGGGTATTTTATTCGACCCCCACCTTCCGCCCGCAAGGCGAAACTTCCTAGTTTGGTGTTAATCCCGTCTTTGTTTTGGATAATCCCCCAATTTAGAATTGAATAGATATTTATCCCCCAAGTCATAACCGAGCTGGGCCACCCAGTTACATGTCAGACCTCCCTATCATCACGCCGCGTCGGGCCGATCAAAGAATTTTGGTCCCGTTTCGAAAATGTCCTGGGTGAAGTGGCGTTTTGGGCAACATGTGGGATAGGTGGGTCCCCCCAATGAGTTCCCCCCCATATAGTCCGCAAACGTATTTTAAAGCCATCCAGCGCAGAATCCCCCCCCCCTTCCCTTTCCCCCCCCATTTTTGCCATGGTTTGTATCATTCTCCAATAGGAAACAAGTTATTGGGGCCCTCCCTGATAAGCATTACCCGATTACTCATTTAAGAAAAAAGCCCATAAGAGTTTGTTTTCATTTCACAATACTGTTTCCTATCCCTTCAGTGATTGTGGGTTTTTTCTTTACTTTGTCCCCGGCCCATGGGGTCGATCAGCGCTTTCCCCCTTCTGACCTGTGTTTTTCATTCCGTTTTTCACCCGCTTCCTCGCCCCCCCATAGGTCTAACCAATGATTCCCGGGTGGCAAGGAGCTGTCCATCACCGGGAACCTTGCTTTGGACCCAATGGTCATCATCGCATCCCCCCATTTAAACATTGTTGACTCATCCGGATCACAAGTTGCGGTTTGCAAGTGGTTTTAGGAAAACCCAGTGAGGTCTTGAAGGGCACTCACTCCAAGGGTTTGTAGGCGGCTATCTGGATTAAAATGCCTCACTTTCCATGCCCGTCGAAAGGCATCCGAACGTGTGGGGAGTTACCTACCCGCGAAAAAATGGTTGAACGAAGTTTGTATGGGGGGTTTTCGACCCAGCCGAAAGTCCATTCCTAGTATCCAACCCTTCCCGAGTTAAAAAAACTAGAGCTATGCGGGGTATAAATGGTAGTGGCCATTTATTTTGGACATTAGCCGGACTTTCTTTGGGGAGTATCCAGCAATAAGAAGTGGACATGTTTTTCGGCAAACGTTTTCGCCACAAATATTTTTTACGTTGACCGTTGGAGTGAGAGTACTGCCAACATAAAAAATTATCATAGGTTGAGTAATACAGGCGATTTCCAGGTTAGTCGGGAGATCAAAAGGGATTCGCTCAATGTGCCTTTGCCGCCAGACGAAGTTAATTGGATTATTGATAGAGTTTGGGCAGCAGGGGACCCCGGGTCAACCCCGCCCACCACCACAACCCCCCCCTAGCGTTCAGGTTCGACTGTTCCGTCCTGGCCGGGGAAGCTAAAAGAAAGTCTATATAGCCCTGCCTTCCTTCCGTCCGTCCGTCCGCCCTATCAAAGCAGGGAAGTGGCAGAATTTTCGGATAAATGCCCTTGCTTGATGATTTGTATTTACATAAAAATTTTGTGTTCTTTTGCTTGAAAATGTCATTGTTATTGTTTGATAGCTTGTTTTATAATTGTGTGTTTTGGGGCTTCAAAATTCCATTGTTTTATTGGTTGTAGTTTTGGTTTGACATTGTTTGGTGTGCCATTGAAGTATCCTTGAAAAGATTATTTCATCAGTGATTGATAACAGCCGAGACAGAGCTACAAGATATATTTTCTATCGTTTAACGAAGGGTGACTGACACGTCAAATGAAGTTGCATGAAATGAAAATGTGTAATTAACTCGTTTTTATAATATTCTTGATAGTTCGTTTTTTTATAATTGAGTGTTGTACGCAAAGGTTAATTGTTTTGTCGAGGAATTTTTTTTACGTAGCTGTCAAGTAAAATGTATTTCATTAGCAGTTTGACTTACTACCTCTCTACTTAAAGGCAATAAGCATTTTAATGGTCCCAGTAACCTTTCCTTCTTGATTTTTTTTGATAGCTGGCCTTTTAATATTGTTGGGAAGAGATCGGTTTCATTCAAAGCTAATTTATCAGTGGATTTGGAACACTGAAGACCACAGCGAAAGACATACTCTCTGTTAATTTTACCAAGATGACTGACTCAAATAAGTTGCATGGAATGAAATGCCTTAAGTAACGGTTTCTTTTATTCTTGATAGTTCGTTTTTAATAATTGTTGTTTTTGCTTAAAGTTTCATTGTTTAGGGGTGCTAATGTTTTCCTAACCTTCTGTTTTTTTTTAATTTGACGTGGCAATCAAGAGAGGAAAGGTGTTTTTGGCATCGGCCTGGTGACAGCTGAAGGCTTTTGGGTTACGGACCGTTTGGAACGATTTCATCAACTCCTTTGCCGACAATGGTTCGTGTCCAGTTATTGAATAAAGTTGTCAAATAAATGTGACGCCCTTTTTTTCCTCTGCATTCAGTTTCGAATTGGTTCCCCCGGGAAAGATAAATATTGTCCGGCCGTTCCCCGTTTCTACCGGAATTGCGAGAGATAAAATAGTTACCCCGTCTGGTGAAGCTTAAACCTGTAGCTGTCCAAACATAGTTTCTTACGTTAATAGGTGACTTATTGGCAATGTGTAATGTACTTTTCCTCACAATTTACTCCCTTTCTTTCTGTTCTTCGTTGATAGCCACAAATGACGAGATTGGAAGACTTTACATCATTCGGGCGGTGACCTTAAGGCGTAGCTGTCGGACATCCAATTTCTGTCATTAGCAGGACGACTTTTGAACATCCTGTACTTTTGCATGGAAGAAAGGCATTTTGGGTTTAAATTTTTACCCTCCCCCCTTCTTGATTTTTCAAGTTTGGTTTAAAAATTTGTTTTTGGTGAAGAATTTGAATTATAATTGAAAAGATATTTTATCGGGAATTGATTAAACACTGAAGACAGAGCTACACCATACTTTCTACATTACGAAGGGACCGACGTCAAAATGAGTTTGCCCGCAATGAAATTCCTAATAACTCATTTTCCTCACATCCTTGATAGTTCGTTTTTATAATTGTGTGTTTTTACTGCAAACGTAATATATCTCAACAACGAAAGTTTTTAGGCAAATATCTTTTAATGCCGTCTAAATTTGCCCATGGTTTTGAACAACTTAAAAGAAAACCAGGCCCTCCTTTTGTGTTAAGTCAAAGGTTGGATGAAAAAAAAAAGAAAAAAAATTTGTTTTATTTAACAACCCACCTAGAGCACATTGATTGGGTTTTTTT